>NC_056726.1:1051368237-1051480737 GCF_019279795.1 Protopterus annectens | reverse complement strand
TCAGCAACGTTCCTGGCTGATTTTCCTGGATTTATTTAGAGACTGTGATTTGCACGTTTTTGTTGGGAGACTGTGTTCAATATATTATTCGTTTTTTGGTTCGCTGTGTATAAATTATTATTAATCTAACGGAGATGGCAGCAACGGCAAATTTGGTGAATCAAGAGAGACATGGTGAAGTCAATACCAGATTACGTGGTTTTCTCATGGACAATTCGAATCCACTTATGAATGCAGAGGTGAATCTGCTTGAGAACAACGCAGCAATGAGTAGAGGTAATGAGCAAGAGATATCACTGTTAAAAAAGAATATAGAAAATTACACTTATAAGTTTAAGCGTCTACAATGTCAGCGCTTCCATTTGGAAGCATGTATGAATTTGAATATTGTTCCGAGGGGTTTGAGGGTATTGAATATGCCCTCCTACGAAACAGTGTATACAGAACTATTGTCACAATGGCAGCAAATAAACCTCAATACGAGCAAAGCCTATATGAGGCTACTAGTAGAATTTTTTTCACCCATAGAGGAGAGCTTGAAAGTGGATATATTGCGACAACAGGAGGAACTATATAGACTGTATGGTGATGGTTCAGCAGAGGTGTTTATACAAGAGATGGTGGAAAAAATTGAGAGATATGAAATGAAACTTTTGGAATATAAAAAGAAAAAGTTGTCACGAGACCTTGATGACTTTAAGAAACAGAATGTCTTTATGTGGCCCAAGGACACTGAAAGAGTGATTGGAAATGGAATGTATCAGGGAACAGCTGCACAGCATGTAGCTGTACGACCGAAAGCCAATTTGGAGACCAGACCACTGAAGAGTTCAGAGGATTTAAGAAGGAAGCACCATGCTAGAGCTGAGCGATCGGAAATGGAGGCCAGTACGGAAGTAATTACACTTTTGGAGACAACAGCAGCATTAGAAATTGTTACTTCACCACAGGCAGTGGGTTCGGTCTACTCGACACCTATGGAGGAAACTATTGATGGAGAAACGGAGATCCACAGTAATTCTGATGTTCGAAGAAAATTAATAGTGGATGGAGCACATGGACAAGAATTCCCGGTTTTTCCGCTTCCTATACAAGTAGGGAGAAAAAAGTCCCAGGACCTGGACAATCCGAAAGAGCAGAAAAGAAAGGAAGCACCCCAACAACAGGTACGCACAATCAAAAAGATGTGGTCACAAAGGGATTAGTATGGAACATTTCTGGGTATAATTTAACGGACATAGAAACTGGACTTATAAACAAAGGACTTGGTTTTATACCAACATGTAATATAGGAGTAAGTGAAGCAGTTGTTTCTTTACGAATGTTTGCAAGGAATGTTGGGTTGAAAATGACGTTAGGTATGAATGCAACAAGCAATGTTGGTCTAAAGAAAAAAAAAAAGTACATACACACCAGCCTTACCAGCAAACATAGAAATTTTTATAAAAGCTGTGGAAAATGATATATATAATGATGAACATTTTACAATAGGGCTGAATGAATCTAATATTACTAAGATAGAGATTGAAGCATTAGATAACCTTAAGAATAATAATAACATTGTGATTAGACCCTCAGATAAGGGGGGTCCTATAGTAATAATGGATACTTTATATTATTATAAAACAATGATGGAAATGCTTAGTACTGAAGCATATGAAAAAATAGAGAATGAGGCCATAATGATTATAATAGAAAATGTAAATAGGTCCCTTACTGAATGTTTGAGGCTTCAGGTCCTGACAAAAGAACTTTACGAGTATTTTAAGGTTGAATTTCCCATCATTCCCAGGATGCACGGCTTGCCCAAAATTCACAAGCATCCCACACTTCCGAAATTTAGACCTGTAGTGGCAGGAGCTGGCTGGATAACAGAAGCAATATCTGTATATCTGGATCAAGAACTGAAACAAGTATTAATAGGTTATCAGCAGGTCTTAAAAGACACAGAACACTTTTTGAAAGACCTGTATGAGTTTGACTTAACAAGGGATAGGGCAGATAGTATTATTATGGTAACCCTAGATGTTGAGTCACTTTTTACTTGCATACCTAATGAAGCAGGAATACTTATATTGCATAATCTGCTGGTAACAGACTGTAATTTTGATAAATTAAAGGCTGATTTTATATGTTATTTGTTAGAACTAGTATTAGACAATAACTTATTTTTGTTCCAAGATACTGTGTATAAACAAAGGAGTGGCGTGGCGATGGGCACAAGCTGTGCCAATGCATATGCAAATTTAATAATGGTTGCATGGGAAAAAGAAAATTTAATAGGACAATCCAATGTAATATTTCATCGACGTTTTGTCGATGATCTTTTTTTAATTTGGAGGGGGACAACAAATGAGTTAATGGAGTTTTATAGGATATTGAATAACACAAGTGCTTTTTTAAAATTTACTATACAATACTCGACAGAGACTATAAGCTTCTTAGATGTGAAGTTAATAATGAATAATAATAGCTTATTAACAACGATATTCAGAAAATCGTGCTACTGTGCTGCCTATTTACATCGCACAAGCATGCATAATCCTATGCTGTTTAACAATATAATAAAAGGACAGACATTAAGGTTAGCACGATTGTGCTGTGATGACAATATTTTGTCAGAAGAATTGCAGAAATTGAAGAGAGACTTTTTTTTTTTTTTTTTGAAGGACAGTAGCACTGGAATATCTTACTCACCGATGAAAAAACAAAAGAAGTGGTCGGAGAGCATCCCTGTTATGTGTATAAGAACTCTAAGAATTTAAAGCAACAACTATGCTATCGCACCATGGTACCATCTGAAGTAGAGAACATAAGAATCCCCAGATATAATGGTACAAAAAAATGCAATAACTGTAATCAGTGTGTATACATTGATGAATCAAAATATTTTAGGCATCCTGACACTATGAGACTTTGGGAATTGAGGGTGAATGGCTCAAGTGATTCCAGAAACCTAGTGTATGTAGATCACTGTCGAATATGTCAATATTTTTATGTAGGGAAAACAAATCGAACACTCAGGGAAAGAATAAGGGACCACTATTATAGTATAGCCAGGAAGGAATGCTATAACGCATTAGCTAAACATATACAGAGTGAAGGGACAACACATACATTTGTTTTCCAAATATTATATATACAACATATAAGCATGAGATTATGCAATATAACAAATGACATTGAGTGTGCAGAATTAGAATGGATTTTTCGATTAGGAGCGCATAGAGGGAGTGGCCTCAACGATAGTGTTTCCCTAAAACCTCTATTGAAACAAAGACCATTGAGGTGATTAATTAGATATGAATGCTTTAGTAGTATAATGTAGCATTTATAAGTTGTGAATATACCACTGATTAATTTAGCATCATAGATACCATTTTTTAACTAATTTAAGGCATTGTTGGTTGCTAAATGTGATAGAGAATGTATTGTATTTATGTTAATACTATTTTTAGAATGATGTACTATTTAATTAGTATTTAATTAATCAATTAAGATTTTTGAATTTTCTATAAATAAGGTAATAACGTTTTATTTAATTGTTACATCTGATGAAGCGGCTTGGACCGTGAAAGCGCTTACGTGTTTTTCAGTTTTATTGTATTAAATAATTCATTCAGCAACGTTCCTAGCTGATTTTCCTGGATTTATCTAGAGACTGTGATTTGCACGTTGTTGTTGGGAGACTGTGTTCAATATATATATATATATATATATATATATATATATATATATATGTGTGTGTGTGTGTGTGTGTGTATGTGTGTGTCTATATATATATATATATATATATATATATATATATATATATATATATAAAGGACTATTACCTTAACTCTTATTTTTATTTATCTATTTTTAATTTTACATTTCTTAACCGAGTTAGTCCAAATGGGCCCAAACAGTCCTTTTACAGTGGAGACCCTAGGAGAAAAGCTCCAGGAAAATAATTAAAAAATAAGAAAAACCTAACAATTCAAATTGTAAGATATGTAATAGTACAAAAACAGAGAGAAATGTACAATACAAATATATACAAGGCAAAAGTACAGCATTTTGAGAGTGCAGTAACAATATGTTTGAGAAATTTGGTTTCCTTCTCTTAGAGGAGTGAGTCTTGGTTTTGCTAGGGCTGGCACAATCCATGCATCCTTGTAGGTGCTCATAGAGTGCATTTGTAAAGGTTTCTGCACCTTAGACACTGTTATCCTTTAGCATGGGGGCTGTGAAACTTACCACCTCTGTCTTAAGTAAGGTGAAGTTTGCTATATAAAAGTTTTTCACTGTGGTTTCCTTGGTTGGGGGTGGTGGTGTGGTGTGGACACCCATCTCTGCCTCAAAGCCCATACCTATACCATGTTGTTTCAGATCGATACCTAAACGTCTGTAATGAAAAAACAAAACACATCTTTAAACACTTAGTACTCCCCTGCCAGCCTTTCCATAGCATAGGGTAACAGCTCCACTCACTCAGTACTGCAGCACGTGCTCTCAGCCCCAGCCCAGGCCCAAAGAAACACCTCAACGCATGGGCAGGACAGCTAGCAGAGCAACTCAAATTAACTTCTGTCCTGTTCCTAATCTCCCCCCCCCCTTTTATTTTTATATCAAGGACCAAGCTCTCCTTATGTACCTCGCTCCAGCGCTGCAAGCCAATGCAGGCTGTCTAAACCTCTCTCTCCCTCACATAATTGGAACGAGTGCATTACTGTGGATCTGGGCAAGGTATGCACAGCCACCAGTGACACACCTTGCCCTCCTCATCATCCTGACATATATATACATACATATTTGTTATTAGCATTTATTTTGTTTTTCTTTATTTTATTATTATTTTTTTATATCTAACCCCACAGGCATTACCACACGTGTGGCCAACAGTTAACAGCCAGGAAGGCACCCTGTGAAACAGCTTGCTGTCTCTCCTCAGTCTATTAACCACCAGTGCAACTTCAGGGAAAGTAACTAAAGGGAAGATTGGCCTAATGGCTAAGGTGTTTTCCTTACAGACACAAGGAGCAGGGTTTGAATATCACCTGGAGTAACTGGCTAGGCTTAAAATGTCCTGAAAAGGCAGGTAGCCTACTACTAACCTATAAACCAATGTAGTAATGTCTAAAAAAAAAAAATCTGAGTAACATCATGACATAATATAACTAACATGCATTTAATAGCATAGGTACTAACCGCATAGAGAGTAATATATGTAGACAGTTAAGGTTAGGGTTGCCAGCTGTCCGTTTTTTGACCGGACTATCCGGTTTTCTTACAAATTGTCCGGTCACCAATTTCATTCAAAACCGGACACGTAAAGTCCAGGTTTTGCACCACTGATTTGTGTTTAACTTTTTTTTAAAGTAGACAATGCGCACATTATTTGGGTTTGTACTTTCCACTCCTGGTTGGGTGGCTGGCCCTTTAAGAGTCGTGTGTGTCAGAAAACTTTGTATGATGTCATGTCAATGGGAGACCGGTAGGCAGCTACATCTGCAAAACAAGTGAGCTTAATGCCGGCTCCCAGCGCATGAGAAATTGGTGTTGGGCGCCAACTAAAGAAGCATAACGTGGCCACCTGGTATCTTCTCAAAGCGGATGTTCTTACTCTGAGGTTTTATCGAAGTTTGGTCAAGTCTTTCTGTGCTCGGACCTGAGGCTTGAGTAAGTAGAATGTACAGCAAACGGTTACAATGGTGTACGTGTATGTTGAAGCATTAGGTGAATAATTTTTGCAGAGCTGTGGATTATTATCTTTTAAAATGATGTGTGCAATTTAGGTTTAGGTTTTTCTGCAGGGGGATCTGTAATCTTGGTGGTCTTAAAAGTATGCACTTGTTTTCTTACTTTCTGAAGAGTGGTTTTGTTGGTTTTGTAGGCATTAGTACTGGCATGCTGTTGCAAAAAAAAATTCCCCTTGCTGAGCTGTGTCTTAGTGTCCATCTCACTGTATCAGGCCGTCTGAGATACTGTAGCCTTGACCAGTTTATAGTTAAGCAGAGGTGACCAGCTTGACCACTCTGCTGGAATCCCGTTTAGCAGCACACTTTGTGACTCTTGATAGAATTAAGATGGCATGTGCTAACAAGCATTTATTTTCTGGAGCATGGGAAGTCTGTAATTTTTGTATTTACTTATTTATTGCAATCTCGCTTTTCTAGTACAAATATTCCACTTGGAGGAGAAGCAGTGCAGAATATTAGGGACAAAGTCAAGACACATTTGAGAGGTATGCATGCTAAAAGGGATTGTGTACATGCGGTGTGTAACTAACACGGCTGAAAGGTGCCTGTTCAGTGTGTTTTTAACCCCTATAAGGGAACACATCAGTGCACACCACCTACAGTACAAGGGTGCTGCTTCAGTCAACAAGAAGTATTGCTGAAGGGGGACCCTAGCACACACTATCACTCTTACTAAATGTATACAGTTACATTAAAAGCAGCATGCAGCCAACATACCTTTGCACCCTGAAGCTACAACTTTTCTTATTAGTTGTAGTTAAGTGTATTCTCTCTTTGTTTACTTACTTTTGTTTACCTGAGAAGTCCAAATGGGCTAATTAAGCAGCCCTTTTTTTATTGGAGGCCTGGGGATTAAGGCTTCAGATATGTACAATTTAAACTAAAAGAGAAAGCTTCAGTCATGTGCAACTATGTAATGAAAGACACATGTGAAAATAACATTTTATTAATTTGATAACTAGATAAAAAATATACATATGTATATGTTGTACATAATCATATGTGTATGTGTGTGTATATATATATATATATAGATATATATATATATATATATATATATATATATATATATATATATACACACACACACACACACACACACACACACACACACACACACACACACACACACGCAGACACACACGCGCACACACACACACACACACACACACACACACACAGATATAATTATTATTTAACAATTGTTTACCAGGATAGTCCTGCTGGTGTAATCACGTGGCGTGGTACTCACAAACGTGTACAAACTGCAATATTCTGTTTCACAAAAGGAAACAGACTATCAGTGTTTGTTAAATTGGCTGATTTACTATGCTTTTTAACAGAAAAGCATAGTAAATTGGCTGAAAGGAGGCATCCGGAACAGAAAAAGAGTCCGTTCACATCAGCTGATGTCACAATGATGTCACAAAATGGGTGGAGCATGGATGGGGCAGGGGGTGGGCATGGGTGGAGTTATCAGTGATGCGAGGGGTGTGACCTTAGTCCGGTTTTAGCCACAAAGAAAGATGGCAACCATAGTTCAGGTAGATACCAGGCAGATATGCTAATTGAGAAAAGAAAAACAATTCATTAGATAATTTCCTGACAATTACATATCCATGCATGTTTGAAATGAATTTTTAGTTGCTTTTTGAATTTGCCACTTTTGTTAGTGGAGCAAAGGGACAACGGAAGTTTCTTCCATGAGTACGCAATTGAATGACTGTAAAGTAGTTTTCCAATATTTTTGTTTGGCTTGGTCACCTGCAGAAAGTTTTGTTGTGTGCTTCTGAGGTCACAGTTGGATGTGTAGAGTTTAAATAAGGATGTAGGGGCAGTGCAGGAGTTAGTGCTATTTAGGATGCTTTGTGCAATTTGTAGTTGTGATATTTGAAGCATGTGGGGGAGCTCAGGCCATTTTAAGCTTTTCAGGATATACAATGATGGGATTTGTAGCTATCTTGCTATGTTGTTATAGGTGGTAACTAGTTTGGTTAAGAGATTATTTTGGAGGTTAGTAAGTATGGGAGCAGCATACAGCAGGGATGGTAGAATAAATGTTTGAGCCAGTATAAGTCTAGACTTCTTAGGTATATATTTGTTGTTGCAGTATAGAAGACCTAGTTTTTGATTGGACTTTTTGATACAGTTTAAGATACATAAGTTGAATTTTAATTGGTTGTCTATAGTAATGCTAAGCAATTTGGTGTTTGAGTCGGTGGTGATAACTGTGTTAACTAAGGATGAGATGGTGAAGTTGTCTTTAGCTGGATTGAGGTTTTTAGGAAGGAAAAGGAGAAGCTTGGTCATTTTGGGGTTGAAAAGCAGGTCGTTTTCAGTTAGCCATTGTTCTACTAGGTGCAGAGATTGTTGAGTGACAGTATGGAGATTTTGTATATTGTTGGAGGTGTAAATAATTGTGAAATCATCTGCATATTGTATTAAGGTAGAGTGGGGGCAGGAGACATGAAGGTTATTTGTAAATATATTAAAAAGTAAGGGGCCCAGGATAGAACCTTGGGGATCCCTTGTCTTAGCACGAAGGAAAGGGGGCAAGGATGTTTGCCATCTGATGGACTGATATCTGTTTGAGAGGTAGCTGTTAAACAAGGAGATGGTAAAGGTAGAGAGTTGTAGGGTGGAAAGTTTGTTTAGCAGGATGGGATGGGATATGGTACCAAATGCTTTGGGTAGGTCAAGGAATAGAGCTGATATGAGTTTATTATTTTCTCTGGCATGGGGAATGTTGTGTGTGAAAAATAGGAGGGCAGTGATAGTACTGTGCAATGGTCGGAAACTGTGCTGTGTGGGTGTAATTAGGTTTGCCTGCAAGAGGTGGTTTAATATTTGTCTATGTATACATTTTCCCGTTATCTTGGGTAAGGGGGATAATATGGCAATAGGCCTGTAATTTGATGGTTCTGTATTATTTCCTCCCTTGTGGAGGGGTATTATGAAGATTTGTTTCCAGATATCTGGTACTGTATTTTCTTTAGATGGATCTATTGATAAGTATAGCTGCAGGGTATGCTACGGATTTGGCTACATGTTTGAGAAATAATGGAGGGAGTTTGTTGGCTGATTGGGAACAGGCTTTGTGTTTGTTAAGAAGTGATCTGATGAAGGAAGTTGCTATGGGTGCTAGGGAGAACTATGGAAGAGATTAGGTGGGAGGTGGAGTATTTATAGCAAGAGTTTCTGGTTTAGTAAGCTTTTCTATTATTTCAATGAAAAAGTTGTCAAGTAAAGTTAAGTTAAGTGCAGTTTCATTAGAAGGTTTGTCAGGGAAGGGGTTTTATGAAGAGGGGTTCCCTGGAGATAGTAGCTTGTTTATTGAGTGCCAGAATTTCTTCAGGTTGGAATGTGGGTTGCTCAGAGATTTTTGATAAAAAAAATGTTTTTTGTCTAGTAGGACCTGACTTTTTGTTTGGTTGTGAAGCTGTTTATATAAGTTCAGGTGGAAAGTTGAGTTGTTATTTTTTTCCATGATCTCCAGGCACTGTCTCTCTTGTTCATAAGTGATCAAGTTGCCTGGCTTAGCCATGGTGCATAATTACATTTTAGGCTAATTTTTCTACTGGGAGTCAGGGGGTTAAGGGTTTCTAGGAATATGTTGTTGAAGCTTTGGACAGCCACATCAAGGGGTAATATGTGTAGGAATGATCAGTTTACAGTGGACAGTAATTAATTTAGGGTGACAGGGTTGTCAATTATAAGGTTACCAGACTCTTTGCATTGGTGGCTCTTGTTAAGACTGGGAGAGTATCTTACTTCTGAGGTAGGGAAGAGGGCAATAAGGAAGTGAGGTAGGGTGGAAGGGTTATGATAGCAATGGGGGTTGGATACTAATATCCAGTTGATAACTGAGCTGTTCTGGGAATTTTTTTGCTGGTGAGTGAGTGCGGTGATCAGCTGGGTAT
Organism: Protopterus annectens; assembly: GCF_019279795.1. Taxonomy (NCBI): domain Eukaryota; kingdom Metazoa; phylum Chordata; order Ceratodontiformes; family Protopteridae; genus Protopterus; species Protopterus annectens. The sequence goes on along the minus strand of NC_056726.1, from coordinate 1,051,471,076 downwards.
AGCCATAAGACTTTATAGAGTAGCTAGGGGAAGCAGTGTTAACGAGGTTTCAGTCAATATTCATATCCCCAAGGATGATGGTTTCATAGGGAATGGATATAGAAATCCAAGAAAGAAACTGCTCGAGTATGGGAATGTTTTTACCTGGGGGTATGTAGATTGCTGCAATGACAAGCTTTTTTTGTGTTGATTTAGGTTACAGGTTGATATAAGTATTTCAGCAGAGCAGAAATCAGGGATAGCTATTGAGAGGAGGGAGAGAGAGAGAGTGATGGTCAGAGTAGAGTACATCTACTCCTCCACCTTTTTTTTTTTACTTCTATCCAGTCGAACAATATTATAAGCAGGGAGGAGAATTTCTCAGTTTGTAATATGAGGTTTTAACCATGTCTTAGATATACAGCAAGTATATCTGGGTTATATTGAGAAATCCAGGTGTGAAAGAGAGTACTTTTATTGACAATGCTTTGCATATTCATTGAAAAAAAGATAGATTTTTGGAGACTTGTGATAGTAATGAGTTATTTGTGAGACAGCTGGAAAGGGGGATGCTGTATAAGTATGGTTAGAGTGCTGTTGGCAAAGACCTGGGTTGAGATCAATATCACCAGATAAGAGTAGTATTGTGTTTTGAAGTATTTGAATGAAGAAATATTTGCAAAGGAAGTAATGTTTTGTTTTGAAGAGAGGTTGGGCGTTTGGAATGTATAGTACTTTGAACTTGTGAAATTATAAAGTATATGATTAAAGAGAGAGGGGGCAATCAGAGTGGAGTATTTATTATTATGGTGGGTAGTGGGAAAAGAGAGTTTGAGAGATGGGGTGTTAAGCAGGTGAGCAGTATGGTAAGTGGTTAGAGCTGACAAAATAATTAGAAATAGGAGGGAGATAAATAGAATTTTGGAAGGTATAGCCATGATTTAGTTTCAGCTCAGAAATAATTAAAGGTAAAAAATTATTTAAGGTTAGTAGACGAAATCAGGAATTAACTGAAGGAGTTTTTTAAAATGAGTGATTGAAAGAGTTAAAAGCAGGTAAGCTGCTGTTAAAAGAGGTAAGGCTCAGGAGGGGTGGGGAGTGGGTATTACAGTTAATGGTGATGTGAGGTATGAGTAGAGGAGAGGGATGTCTATTGGCTAGTGCGGAGGTGGGACAAGCAGATTTAGTTATAAAGGAAATTATGTCAGGGGTGGGTGAGAATCGGGGTAGGTTAGGTGAATGGAATGGGATGAGCCAGAAAAACTGGACCAGACCAGCTTCCAAGAAAACAATCAGGAAAACCAAGCTCAGTCAATTTCAAGCCAGTTTACCACAGTATCTTCCTAATGATTAGGAATCTTGTGTTACTAATCTAGTACAGTGTGATAAAAAGGACCACCACTTCTATAGGGAAAAGCAATACAAGTAAGGGCTGCAGGTACGTAGATAAAAATTTTCCAAGAGAAAGAAAGTAGTTTTAAGTAACTGACCTAGGAGTACAATAGGAAGAGAAAAATGGGGGCAGTAGTGTGCACACTTACAGTAAAAGGCTATAGCAAAATGTCTTCAGTTTAGAAGACGGATTAAATACAACTCAAACATACACTAGTTTAGCTGAAAGCACTTTAGCATTCCATTGAAGCAGGGTCTCACAGTGCAGAGCAACTAGACAGTCTTTGGTTTATTGGATGTTGGCCAAGACACAAAATAAATCTTTTGCTGAGGAGTTCTAGAAATAAAAAGGAAAAGGAGGTAAATATTAGGTCTGTAGTTTTAAAACACTGATTACCAGGTAACTAAGATACAGGATACAGTGGAGGAGCAGCATACCTTGTAAGAAACAACACAATTCTAGGAGCAACACAAAATGCAAGGAAAGCAGAGAAAAAAAAACAAAATCTAACTGCAGTTGATACCAAGCTATTATAACATACACTACACTATTATGTATTGTTATAAAGGTTATAGAGAGAAAACAGTAACTACTTAGATGCTACATACAATTTAGCATTCTTCACTAAAAGTTAGGAATAACAACAGTGGTACTCTACAGAAACACAGTAGCTACTAAGATGCTACACACAATTTAGCATTCCCCACTAAAAGTCATGAATAGTAACAAGGCTGGGAGGGTGGCCTAATGGTTAAGGTGTTTGCCTTACAAACACAAGGTGCAGGGTTTGAGTCTCACAAGGGATAATTTGCTAAGCTTTAAATGGCTCTCAAGGGTAGTTAGCTTAGTACTAATCTATAAAAATCTATGAAATTATATTATACAGAAACACAGAGTCACTTGTATCCCTCAGAGGTTACAATAAGTTGTACTCTAATTGCCACCAGGTTACTGATCTAAAAGTACAGATAGCAGGTGACAATATTTACATTAGTGAATAAAGCAACATTGTACCTAGGTTCATAGGTTCATAGGTTCATACTAGGCTATCTGCCCTAGGGCATTTATAAGCCTAGCCCAGAGTTTTTTGGCTTACGCCACCCCATTAAATTGAAGGATATTATGCCCATCATTTTGCTGTGCCCATGTCAAGCAGTGACACTGATGTAATCCCTGGGGTATACCTGCGGTCTCCCATCCATTGGTCAAGATTTCTCTTGAACAAGGCCAGCGAGGTGCTTCACCTCACATGTACCGGGATTTTGTTCCACAGCATAGGGAGCCTCTGGGTGATGAATCTGTCCCTCCAGCATGTCCTATTTATGGCCATGTCAAGGTTTAAGTCTCGTGCTCTTGTGGATCTGATGGATTTAGATTTTTTGAGGTGAAGCATGTTCATTAATTCTGTGTTGGACATGGCCTTGTAAGTCAGGCACAGGTCACCTCTGAGCAGGCGATAAGCAACTGAGTAGAGCTGGAGCTTCTTCAGTCGGGCAGCATAGGACATATTTTTGAGACCCTTTATCCTTTTGGTGAGGAACTTTTGGGGCCTTTCCACTTGTTGCAGGTGTCGGGTCAGATACATTCCAAATGGGGCGTTATACTCAATCATCGGTCTGATGAGTGATGAGTACAGGGGGATGATGACTTCCTTTGACCTAGATGTGAAACCCTTCATGATCAGGTGGGCAATTTAGAAGGTCTTTCTAACTACTTTGGCTACATGGGTGTCAAATGAAAGGTTACTATCAACCTGAGTCCCCAGGTCCCTGATAACTTCTTCTGTGCTTAGTGGATTGCCACCTATATGGTAGCTAGGGGTAACCTTGTTTTTCCCAAAGGGTATGACTATGCATTTTTTAGCGTTTAACTTTAGGCCATGGCTTTGGCACCAGTTATCCGTTTCTATGAGACCCTTCTGAAGGATATCTGTGTCTGATGTGTTTTCAACTATGGCGCCCAGTTTGCAGTCATCTGCAAACTTTGTCAGCCATAATCCTCCTGTGTTTGCCTGAACATCTGAAAAGTAGATGCCAAACAAGAGTGGACCCAGGACTGAGCCCTGTGGGACACCACTTGTGACAGGTTTGGAATCTGACATGGCGCCAGCAACTCTAACCCTGTGGGTTCTGTCACTTAGCCAGTTTGCAACCCATCTTGTGACGTATGGGTTTACATTTAAGCTGGTGAGTTTTTCTATGATGCCCGAGTGGGGTATTGTGTCGAAAGCCTTTGCCAGGTCAAGGTAGGCTGTGTGGACTGCCTTGCCCTCATCAATGGCCTTGGTGACTGTTTCAAAAAAGTAAACCAAGTTTAAAAGACATGATCTACCCTTGACAAAGCCAAATTGGGTTTGATCCAATGTCTGCAGGTCCCCTATGTCTTTATTTATGAGTTCCATAATGATCCTCTCCATAGCTTTGCAGACCAGACTTGTCAAGCTGATGGGACGGTAGTTTCCAGGGTCGGTGGAGGCACCACCTTTGTGCAATGGGACCACAGTAGCCGTACGCCATTCCTTGGGTACATATCCTGAGGTGAGGCTAAGATTAAACAGCTGCCGTAGCTGCGGGTTTAATTCCTCAATGAGCTCGTGGAGCACACAACCGGGGACACCATCTGGTCCCATGGATGCTGTGTTTTTTGCCTTGGAGAGAGCTGTTGTTACCTGAGCATTTGAGATGTTTGGGATGCTACAATCCTCTGGTTTAGATATTTCTCCTTTTGGGGGGAAGGGGGGGGAGAAATTAGCACTGAACCTGTCAGCCAGTATGTTGGCAATGTCTGTAGGTTCAGTGATCTTAACATCATTTTGTACCAGTTCTGAACATATCTGGGAGTTTCCTCCCAGGTTTCTAACATAACTAAAAAAAGCCTTGTGATTGTCTTTAGAGTCCGTGGCAATTTTTCTTTCAAAATTTGCCTTGGAGGATTTTATGAGAGATCTTAGTTTTTTACTTACAATGATCACAGGTGTCTTCCCTTTTAAGGATTTTGCTCTATCATGTAGTAGCTTTCTCCTTTTGTTGTAGAGCTTGTTTATGGCTGGGGTCCACCAGACTGGACGCCTGCCTTTGGTACAAAGAGTCTTTGTTTTGTTTGGGATTGCCTGATCCATGCAGTCCTGGAGGTGCTGGTAGAAGGCGTTTGTAAGTGATTCAGCGGTTTTAGTGGTGGTTTCCACTGGCTCTGGGGCCTTGAAGGAGACCACACCAGTCCTAAGAAGTGTGAAGTCGGCTTTAGAAAAGTTCTTCACTGCGGTCTTTTTTGACTGGGGTGGGGGCGGGATGAGGACTTCTAGTGAGATTAGTTTATGATCTGATCTCACCAATGAAGGGTATACCTCCGGTGTTGAACATTGTGACCCTATGTTCGTGATGATGAGATCCAGTATGTTGTCACCTCTTGTGGGCATGGTGACTAGTTGTTCCATGGCATTGGAGTTTATGAACTCTAGGAACCTTTGGGCTAGGGTGTTGGGGCTTGAGTAGTGATCCCAGTCTATGTTGGGATAGTTGAAATCACCTAGTATGATGGTGTTTGGGGTTACATTTATCCCCTCCAGAGTTTTCAGGAATGCCATGTGAGGTTCCTGAGTTTGAGAGGGCGGCCTGTAACATGCTACAAATTGTAGAGCAGTCTTACCTATGGTTAGTTGCACCTGGATGGTCTCCGATGCATCGTGCATTGTCACCAACATGGAAGTGAGGGTGTCTTTGATGAATATGGACACCCCTCCTCCTTTCTTGGTGTTATCCGGATTTTGGGGCCGGAACGCATGATATGAGGTAAAACCTGATAGTGCCGGGGTGCTCTCAGGAGCCTTGAACCAGGTTTCAGTCACAGCACAGACATCGATGTTCTCCATACTGAGAAGGGCTTCGAGTGCGTGCATCCTGAGGTTGAGACTTCTGGCGTTGAGCAGCATTACCCTTAGTTTTTTTCCTTTGTTATGTTCTAAGGTGGTAGGTTTAGAATTTGAGCCTGGCCTAAAAAAGGCACTATGGGGTTGGCAAGAGCCTTTGCCAATATCCGGAAGCCTAGGGGTGACAGGTGCAAGCCGTCCCTTGCAAAGCAACGTGGCTTGTCCAGCATGTCATCCCAGGCAGACAGACATTGGATCCCCTTTGAATGACACCAGTGATTAAACCAATTATTAAAGCTGATCATCTTGTCTCTGTACTGTGGTATCATTCTTGGTGAAGGTAGGATACTGCTCAAGGTCAGAGTCATACCTGCCTGGGCTACACAATCAGAGAGCTCCTCTATGTCCCTTTTCATGTAGTCCAGGGAGGTACGTCTCAGGTCGTTCACACCAGCATGGACAATGACTGAGTCATACTTGTACTTGCTGTCGAGTGACCTGAGTGCTTGCATTATGTGGCGGATTCTAGCGCCCGACAGGCAGCTCACTGTGACCTTCTCCTTACTCAATCTGGTGAGTGGAATGTCAGTGTGTCTGACTATAGAGTCACCTATGACAAGAGTGTCTGGCATTGTGTTTGGCCTTAAGGGCTGTGACTGTTTGGCACACTGAAGTGTGTGTGGTTTGTGGTCTATGTGTTGCATGTGTCTTGGTCTGTGGTGGTATTTGTTTGAGTGTCTGCTTTGGTGGCCTCTGCTGTTTTGGTAGATTTTTGGTCAGAGCCTCCAAGTATGTTTTTGTGTGTTTGTGTGTGTGATATGAGGTTGTGCTAGTGCTATGTGAGACTGGGTATGTGGTGTGTGTGGTTTCCTTCTCCTCCTGTCTGGTCCTGCCAGTGTTATGATGAGAGAGCTCAGCCTCCAGTTTGGCTATATATTTGCATCTCTCGCATGTGTTTGTGTTTTGTGGGAGAAGGAGAGGGTTGTCTGTGTACATGAGGCAATTGTAACATTGCCTCAATATTCCCAGATTCATCAGCTGGGCAGGAGAGGACACCAGCAACTGACCCCGCGACATGCTAGAATGAAAAGGGATGGGTTTGAACAGACTTTGAGGGATGTGGATGCTTAAGGAAGGGTAAATAGGCTGGTAGGGTGCTGTGTATAATAAAAAGTGCTATATCAGAGTAAAAAAAGTACTTTGGGTGCAAATGCTAGGCTATCTGGATAGAGAATAGCCACTTATGAGTCAAGTAGATCAATATTTTTTAGGTATAGAATAGGGTGGTTAGATTATCAGTACAGCTTAGGAAGAGCTATTCTAAGGGGAAATTTGAAGAACGGACCTCAGGTAGCCCGAATAGTTTAACCCTGATTAACTGCCACTGCTCTTGTGTGCTACAGTAGCAACTCCACGCTAAATCGCGCCAACGCGCGTTTAGCGTGTTTTATATCAGGGGGCTGAAAAAAGCTAGGAACTGGCCCAAAACGACCAATGGACTACTAGTTACTGGCTGAAACCTCACCAAATTGGACAAACAGGCTGCTCAGTGCTTCCCACTCCCACTGGTAAGCAAAGAAACTTCCTTCCTTCCAAATAAGGCTATGAATCAGTAACAGGAACTAAAACAAAAGCCCAGGGATCAGCAAACTCTGAAACTGGACTACTCTAGTTCAGTAAGGCGGGAAAACAAGAGATATTTTTTTGTGTTTTTTTTTTTTTTTTCAGAAACAAGGAAAAAACAGACAGTAGATACTATAAATGCTATAATTCGGCTAGCGCACTTGAGTGTGTAGCTTACAGATACAGTTTGTAACAATTAGAAACTTAAAGTGCAATAAACAGTATAAATGCAGAGATCACTTTCAATGTAGCAGCAAAACAGGCGAAATGCAGTTGCTAGGTATATAACAGTGGGAAAGCCACAAAAATATACTTAAATCAGGTAAAAGTCACTCTTTTAGCTCTCTGATGCTTGGATCACTCTGCAGGCCACCACGAGGATCTGTGCTGAGTTGGTACAAGCTGAAAAACGTGCGTTTAGCGTGTTTTATATCATGGGGCTGAAAAAAGCTAGGAACTGGCCCAAAACGACCAATGGACTACTAGTTACTGGCTGAAACCTCACCAAACCTGGTATTTAAAGTCAAAATATGCTATGAGGATAATTCTATATTGGCATAACAAAAACACTCATATACAGGACAAGCACAGTAAAACCAAAAAAAACAAAATGCTTTTGAAATATGGGTCCAGAAAATAAGTGACCAAACAGAGCTCTTACCAACTAAAAATATGCATGGCAAAAAAAAAAAAAAACATACCATGTGTGAAACTTTACAAAAATAACAATAAGAATCACAGACAAAAACAATAAGAGGTAGTACTTACATGTGAACACACTACTGTGGATTCCTATGAAGCAAGTGCAGAAACCTAAGTCAAAGATGGTGCCTTTCTACATCAGTTTTTTTATTCCTCTGAAATGAAGCAGGAGTGGGAGGGAGGAGTGCAGATTCAAGTAGGGGAGGGGGGATAGACACAAAGTAATACAAGGTTGTGAACCAGAAAAACTGGACCAGGCCGGCTTCCAACAATCACAAAAAACAAACTCAGTCATTTCCAGGTCAGTGTATCACAGTATCTTCCTAATAACTAGAAACTATGTGCTACTAATCTAGTACAGTGTGTAAGGATCACTGCTTCTATAGGGACAAACAATACAAGTATGGGCTACAGGTACATAGTTAAACCTTTTCCAAGAGAAAGTAGTTTTAAGTAATAGACCTCGGAGTACAATAGGAAGAGAAAAAAACAGGGGAGAGAGGAACCAGTAGTGTGCACGCTTACAGTAAAAGGCTGTAGCAAAATGTCTTCAATTTAGAGGAGAGATTAAATATAACTCTAACATGCAATAGTTTAGCTGAAAGCACTTCAACGTTCCATTGATGCAGGGTCTCACAGTGCAGGGCAACCAGACAGCCTTTGGTTTATTGGATGTTGGCTAGGACACAGAATAAAGCTTTTTCTGAGGGGAACTAGTTTAGCGGAAAGCACTTTAGCATTCCACTGACACAGGGTCTCATTTGAAAATTATACTCTCAGGCAGTAACAATAGGGTGGTCCACTTCAAAATGCACATAAAACTGCAATTCTACCCTCAGTAATTTAAGTAAACTTCAACGCTAAATTTGATCACATTGTTTCAGCTGAATGAAAGTATGGCACTAGCCACAGCATGTTACAATCGAAAAGAAAAATACTGATGAAATATACAAGATTTTTTTTTTGATGGAGTAAAAAACTACATGTGTTTGGTGAATTCAGACATTACAAAACAAAATACTTAGATTTATCAAACACTGTAGAAGAAATGAACACCACTGTATTGCACTAAAAAGGGCAAACTTGCCCCCAGTTAAACAGAGTAAATCTGCTCCTAGGCTCACAACTATTCAAGCTCTTACATGAACATTCTCTTCCTCCACTAACCTCAAAATTAATATGACACCCCTCCACATACAACATAAGATACTTGAGTCACACAGACCTGAAGACACCGATCTCTCTCTACATATCTCTGACCATGTATATTCAGTTCTTGATCCCCAAATTGCAGGAACCCACCTACACCTTATTTCAAGTTCAATTCTCTGCTAAAAATTCATTTAGTCAACCAAGTAAAATGTACCTGCTACCTGTCAGGTCACATCACCTAAGTCTAATTAAAACATTCTCTTTCTTCACTAATACCTTTTGTTTCCTTTCCGCATCTTTGTTTTTTTAATTTAACTTCACATATGTTCTGAAAATTCTTGTGCATAGTACATATTAATACATGTGTATCTACTTTATTTTCATAGCATATTTCTACCTTTATACCTTTCACTTTAGTATTATATACTCATTTACTTTATATGCCGGATCAGTTATTGAACCCAGGCTGCAATTGAAATTGTTCAGGACTGATCAGTGCTCTACCCAGTAAGGAAATTCGAATAAATAAATAGAGCTTAGTGCATGTGAGTTGTAGATACCTTTTGAGCGAATGAAAGATAGACATAATGGTAGCCTAAAACAGCAAATGAAATGTTAGACTGTCAAGCTTTGTATTAGAAACCATATGTTACTTGTGCTCAAACCATATGTTATTTGTACTCAAACCATATGTTATTTGTACTCCTCTATTACCTTCTTATTTTATAACTGTGACTCCTGGGCTGTGGTTTAAACAGGACCAAAATAGGCTACCATGGTCACCAAAGCTGAATAACCAAAATAAATAACCATACAGTCTTTATCTTTGGTTATTTCTGAGTTAAGATTTACCATGGACCATATAACAGATTTAATCGAGTCAACAGTTTGCTCAATATTTTGTAATAATACAAGATATGCAACTTTTGATGCTAAATTATGTCTTCTGAGTTCTCATTGTTTTTCCATAAAAAAAAAAAAAAAAAAGTAAACTTAGAATCCAGGTTTCGTCATTATAACGTGAGATTTGTAGGAATAGCTGAACAATGTGATTTTAAGACAATATTTATTTTGCTCACTTCATTGTGTTTTAGATGAACTGCCCGCAATGGTTATAAATGAAGATACTCAAACTTTTCAGTTGGTTGTTATGCATCATGAAGGGTTTCCAAAAGCCAGATTAAATAGGACTAAGCTAAATTTATATTTATCAAAAAAATGTATTGAAGGAAGCTACAAAGAAAATAAAAGGCTCCCATTATTCATCAGTTTTAATGTTTCTGAATCTGCCAAATACAATTAATAAAAGTCATGCTTTTTCTGCTATCAGAAAAAAACATTTTTTTCCCCACAGGGGATTTGATTCAGAGTTATGCTTTGCATAACACTGGAATTTAAATACAACAGCGTTTACTTTTATTTTTGTTTTAGTCTCCTAAAGACGACGAGGTTGTTATGAGGGCACTACATTTTTTGAATAAGTAGTTCCACTGGATAGTTTAGCTTTTTCTAAGTTATACTTTCCAACATTGGTCTCCATAAGAACTAAGACTCACATTGCCGACCTGCCAGCAAAGACATCTTCTGAACTTTCTTTAGTGCACAGATGGTGTTTATTTTTGGAATATATTCATTTTAAAAATCTAAAACTAATATTACAATGGTAGCATGGTTTTGCTTTAATCACAATTAACAACTGTGGTATATTAAAATGGTTACAATCTGGTTATACTTCAGTTGTACATTTTAGAATTAGTAAAACAGCTGCAAGGGTGACAGGTTTTTCAGGATGCAGCCCACATTTTTACTTTATTTCTGTCTCACTTACTTTTCAGTATGCATCATTCTTTCTTTCTTCTAAAAGTTTAATCAAATAAAATAAGCTAACTGCTGACGTCACCCCAGTTTCTCAGTTATCACTAGAGCACTTGTCTATCACTCATCTCCTGTCTGCCCATCAGTTCCATGTACAAGTAAACAGAGGTAATCCAGAGGGCTTGAGTGAAGTCTGGTATCCCACTTGTGACATAAAGGGTGACAGGAGTAATAAGGAACAGAGTACAAAAGATTAGTCCAGATAGACATGACTTTAGCTAGCAGATCTGGGAAACTGTCTCTCTCTCTCTCACTCTCTCTCTGATACCCTTCCTGTGGGAAGAATTACAACACCTTGATGAAGTTTCAAGTACTTTATTTAGAGTATCAAAGAGAGAGAGAGAGTCTCCTAAATCTGCTAGCCAACGTGATTTTATGTGGACTAATCCCTTGTACTCTGTTCCATCTACAAGTAAGGACGCACTTCAGCTCTACTTTGCCATATGCTATACTTTAATGCCTCTTTCTTGGGCCTACATGAATCTAATCTTAATGGATATCTTATTGGCAAAAAAGTTATCCAACTGATCCTCAACCAACCAGATCCAGTCAGTTCACAGATAATTAACAAATATGACATACCCCTATATTCCCTCCCAACATCAGTGACCACTGTACATTCACATTCCCATGGACAACAAAACTTGAAAACAGAAAAAAAACAACAATCAGCACAATGTATTTTTACAAACAGATCTTTTAAAAATTGCTATGCATTTAGCAAGGCACTCAGTTCCAGAGAGCTGGAGACTAATTTTTCATAATGTTACCTTTCCAGAATATAAATGTAACATATTAATATCTTGTTCTACCTTCAGTTCAAACACTTTCTACTGAACTTTCACAATGTAAAAACAACACACATTTCTGCATAAATACAACACTCCCAAAACTCTTATATACACAGAAACTTCACATAGACAAAATAGAAACAAACATGCAAACAAAGTGCATATACTTTTGACTTCAATATATACAGCTGAGAGATGAGCCAAGGAAAACAGCACATAATGAGAAATTAGCTTATTATAAGCGAACATTGATATCTTGTCTACTCAAATTAAAAAAAAAAACTGGCAAACTTTGTCATGACATTAATAAAAGTACAGGATATAAACATGCCAATAACTGAAAAACTCATTATTCATCAAAGACAGCATCTCTTTAAGCTGTTACCTAACAAACCTTTCTCTATCAGTGGAAGCTGGCCGTAATCATACTGACATCAGAGTTCAATATGCCTTAACTGCCTCAAGTCATAGGCAATTTCATTTCTCCCACATTGAAGCAAACTCATAGAAATAGTCATTTAAGTACAAGCAATATGATATCTCTGAATTATGCACTTCTCTAAGCCAAGGTCCCTTCACCAAAAGTCATAAAGCACTTACTGCCTTTCTCACCATACCTGAATCTACCCTCAACTCTAACATTCTAGGTCTCCTAACATGTATCTTCCTTACTGAGTGAAAACAAAAATTCTGACACTGTGGAGCATGCCATACGCCTTTGTGTTCTCCATACTAACAACTCTGGATCATCCACTCTAAAATGGATCCAAAGAATACCTTACCAATAGATAATTTAAAGTCAGAGGTGATAATGCCCTCAGTTGAGCATGTAGCATAGCCTCCATTGTTTCCCATGGATCCAGCCCTAGTCTCTTTTTATTTAATATTTTTTTAAATAACAAAGCTTTTAAAATTTATTATACACAGACTTAGTTTGCACATTGCTGTCTGCCTCTGCCTATCAGAGACATGGGGGCCAGACTACGGGTGAATTTCAGACTCCCCATCTATTGGTCAAGGTTATGCTTAAATAGGGTTATGGATGGACTCTGTTTCACATAGATGAGAAGCATGTTCCACAGTGTGGGGATTCTCTGAGACACATATCTGTCTTGCTAACATGTCTATTTTATATCACAAGCAAAATTTAAATCCTGGATCTAGTGGTTTTGATGGAGTTCAGTTTGTGGATTTGCAAAATATCCATCAGAGATGGATGCAAATATGCCCTGTGTTAGAGTTTGTGAATTGTGAATATAAGGTTGAAATTAATTTTGCTACAAATATATGAAAGATAAAGAATAAAATAAAAAGTTTGCTTTAATGTAGGAATATAGCTTAGCAATTTAAAAATGGCATTCATATTGTATGACATAGCTTTGGCTGAAATAAGTGAAAAACAAAGAAGATCTATTAATGAACACAATATATTTCCTGAGCAGTTTGTTTCCTTTCGGACTTCTGATAATGGACATGTTTTTATAGTATGTGTTTTCCTCAAGATACATGTTTGTCACAGTATTAAGAAAAGCTTGATGTAATTCCTCATAGATAAATGGACATGGCTTTTTATAGAATCATCAGAAAAAAAGCCTAGAAAAGCAGTTTTGGAAAGCAAGTATTATATGATTTTCTCATGTTTGCAGAACAGTTTACAAATATCCATTAACAGACAGGAACAGCAGCAGAACAGCTTGTACAGATGTTTCCTTTCAGATTTCTGTTAATGGCATCCTCACATCAGCAAAAGTGCTTACAAGTAAATCACAAAAGGACAATCGAAAAGTCTACCAAGAGGAAAAAACAAAATCTATGTGCTTGACTAGAACTGTATATAACTGTATTAATTCAGATATATTAGAGGTATTTTGGTAGAAACACACTTGTTTCGAGGTATTGTATGGAGAAATGAAAGTCATCATCTATACTGTTTGTGAAGAAAAACTTTGTAAATATATGCTACAGTCTGACAAATGTAGTACGTGTGGTTTGTTTATAAAACGCTATTTATTGGTTACTGCTCTTAATGTCAGATGCTGCATCAGTGTATGTTCTGCAAGTTTCTATGGTTAACAGACTGTGATAACTAGACTTTAATTTCAGCAATAAACAGCCAGCAAGACTGTGTCTTAAGAAGACTTTGGATCCAGCACAACCAAGAAGCAGCTACATACATAAAATAAAATTTTCACCTTGTATGGCAGGCAATTATTGTCTCTCGGTAACTTGTAGGAGACCAAGTATAAAGATAGGGCATTAAGGACTTCCATGTATGATAAATGTGTTTATACTCTGGATTCTCCTTGTAAGAAACCTTTGTGAGCATTCCAACTGTTGAATGTGTCTATTCAGGTACATGGCAAGGGGCTTTATACTCAGTGATGGGTCTGATAAGAGCTATATAAAGTTGCACTATGATTTCCATGGACCTGGATGGCATGTCCTTGCTTATAGGTTGGTTGACATAGAATGATTTTCTTACCACTTTGACCACATTTGGTCAAAGGCTAGATTACAGTCTCTGTATATGATCTTAGATCCATGTCTGCCAGCCTAACTCTTAATGGTGTCCAAGCAATGGAGTAATTAGCCTGGGAGTAGCTCAGAAATGTAATCTAAATCAATGTAACAACCTAAATACTTTTCTTAGTTCTAAACAAACCATTTAACTGTAGTAAAACAATCTATTTCTTTGGCATCCCCACCTGCCTTTCACACCTTCCAAACTCTACTCCTACTGTCCCTCAACAAATCTATAATTAGACCTGTAATCACATTTAAGTACTTAGGTTTCACTGTGGCCCGTCAGAAGTTCAATGAATATATATTCTGATTTGTTGAAATCTAACATTAAATAACTCATTAATATATGTTGTTGGATCTCTAGGTTCCTCATCACAGAAGACTCTGCTACCACTGTCAAAAGTATTCAGTCATAAAACTAACATATTCCTTCAAGACTAACTTACAAATATTCTTACATTCTGAATGCAGATTAATCTTTTCCCTAGCTTACATATACAACTTAAAATAGTCTGTAAGGCAATTAAACTTGTGGGATACAATTGGGATGCATGGTTAGGCTTAGAAAGACCCCAGTGGTCATTAGCATTATAGACACCTATGGACCTCTACAATTCCATGTCCATGCTCACTGGATTCACATGCATGAAAATATTGAACCTTGTTTCCTACCTTTGGCGTATAAAGCTGATCAAAACTTCATGTCATCCAGCTATCATCTAGGCTACAAAAATCCTCTCACCACCTACCAGCTCTTCTCTCACTCCAGCAATTACCTCACTATCCAAAGTTTTCATAGTACTTTCATACTACTCAATCAAGCCTTTTCAACCCTCAGGCCTATATTTTGGGCAATTACCCTTGACATATGATCAATTAATATACACAACAAATTTCAATCTGCCATACTAGCCCAATTATCAAAGATAGCTAACTGATTCAGTTTGAGGCACTCCACTCCAGCGTAATCACCTTCTTCCTATGCACAAGTTCATAGGTACTTGGCAGGCTATTGATCTGTAAAGATCTTAAAAAGCCCAGCCTTACATTCCCATGGCACTTTTTAACCTTTATATTTGTTTATTTCAATAACCCAGAGACAGGCAGGATAAGGACATGTTGAGATATTTACTTGTTGCCCTTATCCACGAGGGGCATGGGTACTAAACCAGGGGATATTGTTTATTATTTTGAATTTATTATATTGCATACCTAATTACTGCCTTCCTTCTCAGATTCTAAGAATAACTTTCTGATAAAATGTCCAATTCTGCAAATATTGTAAATACATTTATTCTTCCTTCAGATGAGATATTAAAACAAGACCTCTCTTCCCATGTTGGGGGTATTTCAGGTAGACATAAACGATCCTACAGGACATATCAAAATGTGTAGGTAAACTTCCCCTATGCCATGGCCAAATTTCCCCTAGTAGTAGAAATACCACCTCAGATCTCCCCTGAAAAGAGGTCACTAACCTAATAATACTAACTAGGTAAACAAAGAATAAATTAAATACATTTTGCCTGCTTTACATCATGATTCTCTGTAACCATTACTCAATATTATATAGTTTGATTTATCAGGAGAGATTCAAGGTGGTATAGAAATTCAGGGAAACCCTCAATGTAGATTGTATGAAATGAGGGTCAGGAAGGGGTGGAGGTACAGGCAATGAAACATTAACCTTACCATTTGATGAATGGTAACTCCATGAATATTAACTGATATAAGATCCCAAATATATACAATCTGGAATGCTTGTGGAATATTTAACCATTACAAGGGCTGTTTTTACCCTTTAGACATGTTTCTGTTTTCCCTGCAGTTGTGTCACCATGACGTTACCATATACAATTAAAAGTTAAGAATCCCTACACAAATGTCTGCAGGGAGCATAACCCCAACCCTGCAAAATGTTCTTCGTTCTTAATGTCAGCCACAGTTTTGATGGATGTATCTTCAATAAGTTTAACTTATTCAATTTGCTGATACAAATCTTTGTATCGACTTCTCATAGAAGATCCCAATGGCACTTTGTGTAGGTTATAGCTTGAAATGATGTAGTAAGGGGCAGAGAAACTGAGGGTAGCTACCTGGGTAGATTTTGGTGCTACCAATGATACCCTAATGGATATGTTATTTGATAAGAATGAAACTAATTGGAAATGCCAACTGGACACTGGAGAGAGAAGGGAGACGTTTATAATCTCGAAATACTGAAATGTCAAATTTCAGTATCTCGAGACTATAAACCCAAATGTTTAAAATAGCAAAAGTTCATAATCGCAAATTCAAATATCTCAAATTTGCGGTTATGGCCTTACGCTACATGATGTCCGGGATTGTGTCTTTATAGTGCGCAGTGCCGTGTGTGTGGATCAAGGTGTTTTGTCAGGTAAGTGAGTGTTTTGTAAGGGATTTGAGTGGGGGTTAGGTTCATAGGTTCATAGGTAGGTACTAGGCTATCTGCCCGAAGGCATTTATAAGCCTAGCCAGAATGTGTTGGCTTTCTCCACCCCCTTAGATTAGTTCCCTGTGCCTCTGTCCAGCAGAGCCATTGAAGTGATCCCTGGGGTAAACTTTCTGTTTCCCATCCACTCGTCAAGGTTTCTCTTGAAGAGGGTTAGCAAGGAGCTCTGCCTAATGTTGACTGGAATCTTGTTCCAGAGCATGGGAAGTCTCTGGGACAGGAATCTATCCCTCCTGCACATCCTATTTATTGTTGTGATGAGGTTTAGATCCCTGGAGCGTGTGGCTCCAGGGGATATGGTTTTCTTTAGGTGAAGCATGTCCATCAATTCTGGGTTGGACATGGCCTTGTATGTCAGGCAGAGATCAACTCTTAGTAGGTGGTATGCAACCGAGTACAGCTGGAGTTTGTTCAGTCGAGCTGCATAAGGCATTTGCTTAAGGCCAGTGATCCTCTTGGTGAGGTACTTCTGTGGTCTTTACAGTTGTTGCAGGTGTCTTGTGAGTTACATCCCAAATGGGGCATTGTACTCTATGATGGGTCTGATGAGTGATGCATAGAGGGGCCCAATGACCTCTTTCAATCTGGATGCAAACCTTTTTGTGATTAGGTGGGCCACATAGAAGGATTTTCTAATCACTTTGGCAATGTGATTATCAAAGGAGAGGTTACTATCTACTTGGGTCTCCAGATCCCTTATTACGCCTTCTGTATTTAGGGGGCTACCACCAATGTAGTAGTTTGTGGGTACTTTGGTTTTTCCAAAGGGGATGACTATGCACTTTTTGGCATTTAGCTTGAGGCCATGGTTTTGACACCAGGTATCTGTCTCAGTGAGACCCTTTTGGAGGATGTCTGTGTCAGCCGGAGAGTCAATTATAGCCCCTAATTTGCAGTTGTCTGCGAACTTGGTCAGCCATAGTCCTCCTGTGCTTGCCTGTACCTCTGAGAAGTATATGCCGAACAGGAGGGGTCCTAGGACTGAGCCCTGGGGAATGCCACTTATAACAGGTTTAGAGGCAGACCTAGCTCCCACAACTCTTACCATGTGGGTTCTGTTCATGAGCCAGTTGGCAACCCATCTCGTGATGTAGGGGTTTATGTTCAGGCTGGTGAGCTTGTCTATAATACCTGAGTGGGAATGGTGTTGAAGGCCTTTTCAAGGTCTAGGTAGGCTATGTGGACCCCCTTTCCCTTGTCTATAGCCTTGGTAACTGTCTCAATGAAGTCCACCAGGTTTGGGAGACATGATCTGCCCTTAACAAAGCCAAACTGGGTAGGGTTCAGTGTTGGGAGGTTTCCAGTGTCTCTGTTAATGAGATCCATGATGATGCACTCCATACCTTTGCAGACCAAGCTAGTCAGGCTTATAGGGTGATAGTTTGTGGGGTCCATTGTGGCTCCACCTTTGTGGAGTAGAATAATCATTGCTGTGCATCACTCTGTGGGCACATAGCCTGTGGAGAGTTTAAACAGTGTGTTTAGGTGAGGGCTTAGTTCATCTTTGAGCTCATGTAGGATGCAGCCTGGGACACCGTCTGGTCCCACTGATGCTGTCATTTCTGCTTTGGAGGGGGCTGTTTTAACCCAAGTGTCTGTGATTTCAGGGGCACTACACTCTTCTGGTATAATTATGGGCCCTTTTAGGGGTGAGTGGAGGGTGAAGTTTGCACTGAACCTGTCTGCCAGAATGTTGGCTCTATCAATTGGTTCAGTGTATTTTGTGCCATTCTGCACTAACTCTGAGCAGATCTGAGAATTGCCACTTAGATTCTTGACATAGCTGAAGAATGCTTTGTGGTTATCTTTGGAGTCCATGGCAATTTTTCTTTTGAAGCTCGCCTTGGATGATTTTATGAGGGAATGTAGTTTCCTGCTGATACTGATCAGGGATGTCATCTCTTCTTGGGATTTTACTCTTTTCGGTACTACTTTCCTCCTTCTATCGCATAGCTTGTTTATGGCAGGGGTCCACCAGACTGGTTTCTTTTTCTTGGAGGAGAGAGTCTTGGTTTTGTTTGGGATAGCACGATCCATGCATTCTTGTAGGTGCCCATAGAGTGCATTAATAAAGGATTTTGCAGCTTGGACAGCATTATCCTTTAGCAAGGGGGCTTTGAAACTTCCCACCTTGGTCTTAAGTAACGTGAAGTTTGCTTTTGAAAAGTGTTTCACTGTGGTTTCTTTGACCAGGGGTGGTCGTGGAATGTGGATATCCAGAGTGATTAGTTTATGGTCAGATCTAACCAGCGAGGGGTTGACCTCCAGTGTGGAACACCGGTCGCCCATGTTGGTGATGACCAGGTCCAATATGTTGTCACCTCTGGTGGGGGTGTTGACCAGTTGATCCAGGGTATTTGAGTTTATAAATTCTAGGAAATGCTGGGCAAGGGAGTTTTCACTTGAGTAGTTCTCCAAGTTAATGTTTGGGTAATTGAAATCACCCAATATCAGGGTGTTTGATAGGACCTTTATGTTTCCCAGTGTTTCCAGGAATGTGGATTGGGGGTCCTGGGGCATGGTGGGTGATCTGTAGCAAGCTATAATTTGAATAGCAGTTTTTCCCATTGTTAGTTGCACAAGGATGATCTCTGAAGCATCGTGCTGTGCTACTAACCTGGAGGTGTGGGTATCCTTGATGAATATGGATACTCCCCCGCCTTTTGTATTTCGGTCCGGATTTTGTGGCCAAAATGTATGGTATGAGTTGTAGCCTGGTAGTGCTGGGGTGCTCTCTGGATCCTTAAACCAGGTTTCTGTTACTGCACATATATAACTTTTCTTGATACTGAGGAGTGCCTCAAGTGTGTGTATTTTGAGGTTGAGACTTCTGGCATTGAGTAGCATTACCCACAGTTTTTTGTTACTTGTGCTGTTTATGGTGGTGGGTTTGTCTTTTGAGCCTTGCATAAAAAAAGGCACTATGGGGATGGCAAGAGCCTTGGCCAGTATTCAAAAGCCTGAGGGTGACAGGTGCAAGCTGTCTCTAGCAAAACACAGTGGCTTGTCGAGCATGTCACCCCAGTCTGACAGACAATGGACCCCTTTGAAGGACACCAGAAGCGTATCCAATTATTGAAATTGATAATTTTTTTCTCTATACCATGGTATCTTTCTTGGTGAGGGCAGGATGCTACTCAGGGTCAGGGTCATACCGGCCTTGGCTATGTGATCAGAGAGCTCATCCATGTCTCATTTCATGTAGTCCAAAGAGGTATGGCTCAGGTCATTCACACCGACATGTACAATGACAGAGTCATATTTGTACTTGTTCTGTTGTGGCCTGAGTGCTTGTGTTATGTGGCGGATCCTGTCACCTGACAGACAGCTAACAGTAACCTTCTCCTTGCTCAGCCTAGTGAGTGGGACGTCAGTGTGCCTGACTATAGAGTCACCTATTACTAGTGTGTTGGGTATGTTATTTTGCCTTAAGGGCTGTGATTGTGTGGCACACTGGTTTTGTGAAGTGTGTGTTTCATGGTTTGTGTTGAGGGGGGGTGGAGGCTGCTTGGATGTCTGCTTTGAAGGTCTCTGTTGCTTCTGCAGATTTTTATTTAGAGCCTCCGCGTATGTTTTTTGTGTATTTATGTGTGTTTTTTGCTGGTGCTGGTTTCATAGGTCTATCTGAGACTGGTGGTGTGATGCAAGTAATTCCCTACTCCTCTTGACTGCCTGGTCCAGTCTTGGGTTGAGAGAGCTTAGCCTCCAGTTTGGCTGTATAATTGCATCTCTCGCATGTATTAGTGTTTGGTGGAAGGAGGAGAGGGTTGTCTGTGTACATGAGGCAATTGTAACATTGCCTCAACATGTCCAGATTCACCAGTTGGACCAGAGAGTACACCTGAAACTGTCCTTTGGACATGCCTGGATAGGTACAGTGAACTGTTTTACTGATTGGCTAGTAAGGTCGAATAGAGAGCCTGGTCCTTCTCTACAGTATAGGGTGGTTCTAGTGCTAAGGTTGATTAGTGCTTGCTATGAGTTTTGAGCAAGTGCCGGTATGAAAAGTGAATGGTTTGAGTGCTTAAGTTGAAATTTTGTCTAGTTCCAAAGGAAAAATTGAAGAGTAGACTTTGTGGAGCCAGGAATAGTTATACACTAGCTAACCGGTGCAGCCCGGTGCACAAAACCTTGCAAATGCGGGTTTTATAGCAGGAAAATGAAAGAGATAGAAATTAGCCCAAAACGGCCAATAAACTACTAATTTCTGGGTTGAAACCACTCCTCCAGGGACAGATAGGCTGCTCAAAACTCCCTCTTTCACAGTGAACAGAGAAACTTCCTTCTATCCTAGTAAGGTATGGGCAAACGCAGAAACTTGTAACACAGCCCCAAATTCAGCACTAACCTGAAAATTGGACTTTGCTAGCTTAGAAAGGTGGGAAAACAAGTACTTTTTTTTTTGTTTTTTATTTTCAGAAAATAAAGCAGATAGAATAAAAAAAAAACACTTTAAATGCACAGAAATGGCTATCACACTTGAGTGTGTAGCCTACAACAGTTAAACGGGTAATTTAAACACAAAAACAACTTTGTTAAAGTGCAGGCAGTAAAATAAGTACAATATGTAGCTGAAACAAGCTTTTTATATCATAGATACTCTAGAAAATTGACATTTTAAACGGAATTAGCTAAAGGCAGCAAGAAAATGCAAAAAAATGATACTTAATCACTCCAAAGTCTCTCTTTTGTCTCTCTGCTGCTGTAGAACTCTGCAGGGCACCAGGCAGGAGCTTGCTGAGCTGTATACTAGCACAAAAACCTTGCAAATGTGGGTTTTATAGCAGGGAAATGAAAGAGATAGAAATTAGCCCAAAATGACCAATAAACTACTAATTTATGGGCTGAAACCACTCCTCCAGGGACAGATAGGCTGCTCAAAGCTCCCTCTCTCACAGTGAAGTTAGAATGTGTTTGAGTGTGCTGATATGCCTGATGTGTGTGTGAGGGACTGGAGAATGTACGTGTGTAAGTTTGCATTTGTTTCCTGTTTGTGCGATCTCAGAGTTTGTATATATAAGTAGTGGGGGTGTGGGGGGCACAGCCCCCCATATGGGGGGTGCAGGGGGGCTTACCCCCCTGCTTATGTGTTTGAGTTGTGTATGTGTGTGGTTTTTGTTTGTTTATGTTGTGATGTGGGTGTTGCGGTGTATGTATGGTGTAGTGTATGCGGTTTGTTCGATGTTTTGAATTTCTTAGTTTTGGGCTTGGGATTTTGTAGTTTCAGTGTTTTGTGGATTCGGTTTCATAGTTTCGAGATACTGAAGTCTGATGTTGCAGTATTTCGAGATTATGAAGTGAATCCAGAGAGAATGGAGTCATGTGACTTAAGTGATGTGCAGAAGGTTAAACATAAGTATTGGCAAGCAAAGAATGTAAGTTTATCAAGATATGCATGCAGGCAGGAAGGCAGACTTCATTTATTCATAGATTCAACAGGTTAAACTGAATTAATTAAGAAAACCAAGATTGAGGAGTTGTGGCTCAGGGGTCATTTAGTGTTTGTTGGACTATTAATGTGAAGCTAAGTTTTTCTGTTATCCAGTTAAAGCGCAACCTAGACCAGTGGACAGGGAATAAGAAAATTTCACTGGGCCTGGCACCCTTGCACCTTACGGACAGAGACAGCTCAGAAATGCCTGGCCCTCAATGTCCTATTTGGATGTAGGACATCATTATTTTTTGGGGAAAACTTGGCTAGGCTTAGAAAGGTCCCCTTGGTCATTAGCATAGTAACAATCTATGGATATATGAATCTATGAATCAAGATGGAAGGTAAAAAGAAGAAATAAGGGAGAGTGAGTGCTTCAGAAATAAAGAAAGGAAGCCAGAAGAAGAAGTTACTGGGTTCAGTGCCAGTATGTAGTAACAGGTAAGCAGAAGAAACAGTTACAATGAATACTACTAAACATGACGGCTACATATCAGAAGGAATTAAACAGAGTAGGCTGTACAAACACCATAAGAAGTTACTGGGTTCAGTGCCAGTATGTAGTAACAGGTAAGCAGAAGAAACAGTTACAATGAATACTACTAAACATGACGGCTACATATCAGAAGGAATTAAACAGAGTAGGCTGTACAAACACCATAAGAAGTTACTGGGTTCAGTGCCAGTATGTAGTAACAGGTAAGCAGAAGAAACAGTTACAATGAATACTACTAAACATGGCGGCTACATATCAGAAGGAACTAAACAGAGTAGGCTGTACAAACACCATAAGAAGTTAATGGGTTCAGTGCCAGTATGTAGTAACAGGTAAGCAGGAGAAACAGTTACAGTGAATACTACTAAACATGACGGCTACATATCAGAAGGAACTAAACAGAGTAGGCTGTACAAACACCATAAGAAGTTACTGGGTTCAGTGCCAGTATGTAGTAACAGGTAAGCAGGAGAAACAGTTACAATGAATACTACTAAACATGACGGCTACATATCAGAAGGAACTAAACAGAGTAGGCTGTACAAACACCATAAGAAGTTAATGGGTTCAGTGCCGGTATGTAGTAACAGGTAAGCAGAAGAAACAGTTACAGTGAATACTAAACATGACGGCTACATATCAGAAGGAATTAAACAGAGTAGGCTGTACAAACACCATAAGAAGTTAATGGGTTCAGTGCCGGTATGTAGTAACAGGTAAGCAGAAGAAACAGTTCCAATGAACACTACTAAACATGACGGCTACATATCAGAAGGAATTAAACAGAGTAGGCTGTACAAACACCATAAGAAGTTACTGGGTTCAGTGCCAGTATGTAGTAACAGGTAAGCAGAAGAAACAGTTCCAATGAACACTACTAAACATGACGGCTACATATCAGAAGGAATTAAACAGAGTAGGCTGTACAAACACCATAAGAAGTTACTGGGTTCAGTGCCAGTATGTAGTAACAGGTAAGCAGAAGAAACAGTTACAATGAATACTACTAAACATGACGGCTACATATCAGAAGGAACTAAACAGAGTAGGCTGTACAAACACCATAAGAAGTTAATGGGTTCAGTGCCAGTATGTAGTAACAGGTAAGCAGGAGAAACAGTTACAGTGAATACTACTAAACATGACGGCTACATATCAGAAGGAATTAAACAGAGTAGGCTGTACAAACACCATAAGAAGTTACTGGGTTCAGTGCCAGTATGTAGTAACAGGTAAGCAGGAGAAACAGTTACAATGAATACTACTAAACATGACGGCTACATATCAGAAGGAACTAAACAGAGTAGGCTGTACAAACACCATAAGAAGTTACTGGGTTCAGTGCCAGTATGTAGTAACAGGTAAGCAGAAGAAACAGTTCCAATGAATACTACTAAACATGACGGCTACATATCAGAAGGAACTAAACAGAGTAGGCTGTACAAACACCATAAGAAGTTACTGGGTTCAGTGCCAGTATGTAGTAACAGGTAAGCAGAAGAAACAGTTCCAATGAATACTACTAAACATGACGGCTACATATCAGAAGGAACTAAACAGAGTAGGCTGTACAAACACCATAAGAAGTTAATGGGTTCAGTGCCAGTATGTAGTAACAGGTAAGCAGAAGAAACAGTTACAATGAATACTACTAAACATGACGGCTACATATCAGAAGGAACTAAACAGAGTAGGCTGTACAAACACCATAAGAAGTTACTGGGTTCAGTGCCAGTATGTAGTAACAGGTAAGCAGAAGAAACAGTTACAATGAATACTACTAAACATGACGGCTACATATCAGAAGGAACTAAACAGAGTAGGCTGCACAAACACCATAAGAAGTTACTGGGTTCAGTGCCAGTATGTAGTAACAGGTAAGCAGAAGAAACAGTTCCAATGAATACTACTAAACATGACGGCTACATATCAGAAGGAACTAAACAGAGTAGGCTGTACAAACACCATAAGAAGTTACTGGGTTCAGTGCCAGTATGTAGTAACAGGTAAGCAGAAGAAACAGTTACAATGAATACTACTAAACATGACGGCTACATATCAGAAGGAACTAAACAGAGTAGGCTGTACAAACACCATAAGAAGTTAATGGGTTCAGTGCCAGTATGTAGTAACAGGTAAGCAGGAGAAACAGTTCCAATGAATACTACTAAACATGACGGCTACATATCAGAAGGAACTAAACAGAGTAGGCTGTACAAACACCATAAGAAGTTACTGGGTTCAGTGCCAGTATGTAGTAACAGGTAAGCAGAAGAAACAGTTACAATGAATACTACTAAACATGACGGCTACATATCAGAAGGAACTAAACAGAGTAGGCTGTACAAACACCATAAGAAGTTACTGGGTTCAGTGCCAGTATGTAGTAACAGGTAAGCAGAAGAAACAGTTACAATGAATACTACTAAACATGACGGCTACATATCAGAAGGAACTAAACAGAGTAGGCTGTACAAACACCATAAGAAGTTACTGGGTTCAGTGCCAGTATGTAGTAACAGGTAAGCAGAAGAAACAGTTACAATGAATACTACTAAACATGACGGCTACATATCAGAAGGAACTAAACAGAGTAGGCTGTACAAACACCATAAGAAGTTACTGGGTTCAGTGCCAGTATGTAGTAACAGGTAAGCAGAAGAAACAGTTACAATGAATACTACTAAACATGACGGCTACATATCAGAAGGAACTAAACAGAGTAGGCTGTACAAACACCATAAGAAGTTAATGGGTTCAGTGCCAGTATGTAGTAACAGGTAAGCAGAAGAAACAGTTACAATGAATACTACTAAACATGACGGCTACATATCAGAAGGAACTAAACAGAGTAGGCTGTACAAACACCATAAGAAGTTACTGGGTTCAGTGCCAGTATGTAGTAACAGGTAAGCAGAAGAAACAGTTCCAATGAATACTACTAAACATGACGGCTACATATCAGAAGGAACTAAACAGAGTAGGCTGTACAAACACCATAAGAAGTTAATGGGTTCAGTGCCAGTATGTAGTAACAGGTAAGCAGGAGAAACAGTTCCAATGAATACTACTAAACATGACGGCTACATATCAGAAGGAACTAAACAGAGTAGGCTGTACAAACACCATAAGAAGTTACTGGGTTCAGTGCCAGTATGTAGTAACAGGTAAGCAGAAGAAACAGTTCCAATGAATACTACTAAACATGACGGCTACATATCAGAAGGAACTAAACAGAGTAGGCTGTACAAACACCATAAGAAGTTAATGGGTTCAGTGCCAGTATGTAGTAACAGGTAAGCAGAAGAAACAGTTACAATGAATACTACTAAACATGACGGCTACATATCAGAAGGAACTAAACAGAGTAGGCTGTACAAACACCATAAGAAGTTACTGGGTTCAGTGCCAGTATGTAGTAACAGGTAAGCAGAAGAAACAGTTACAATGAATACTACTAAACATGACGGCTACATATCAGAAGGAACTAAACAGAGTAGGCTGTACAAACACCATAAGAAGTTAATGGGTTCAGTGCCAGTATGTAGTAACAGGTAAGCAGGAGAAACAGTTACAATGAATACTACTAAACATGACGGCTACATATCAGAAGGAACTAAACAGAGTAGGCTGTACAAACACCATAAGAAGTTACTGGGTTCAGTGCCAGTATGTAGTAACAGGTAAGCAGAAGAAACAGTTACAATGAATACTACTAAACATGACGGCTACATATCAGAAGGAATTAAACAGAGTAGGCTGTACAAACACCATAAGAAGTTACTGGGTTCAGTGCCAGTATGTAGTAACAGGTAAGCAGAAGAAACAGTTACAATGAATACTACTAAACATGACGGCTACATATCAGAAGGAACTAAACAGAGTAGGCTGTACAAACACCATAAGAAGTTACTGGGTTCAGTGCCAGTATGTAGTAACAGGTAAGCAGAAGAAACAGTTACAATGAATACTACTAAACATGACGGCTACATATCAGAAGGAATTAAACAGAGTAGGCTGTACAAACACCATAAGAAGTTACTGGGTTCAGTGCCAGTATGTAGTAACAGGTAAGCAGGAGAAACAGTTACAATGAATACTACTAAACATGACGGCTACATATCAGAAGGAACTAAACAGAGTAGGCTGTACAAACACCATAAGAAGTTAATGGGTTCAGTGCCAGTATGTAGTAACAGGTAAGCAGGAGAAACAGTTCCAATGAATACTACTAAACATGACGGCTACATATCAGAAGGAACTAAACAGAGTAGGCTGTACAAACACCATAAGAAGTTACTGGGTTCAGTGCCAGTATGTAGTAACAGGTAAGCAGGAGAAACAGTTACAATGAATACTACTAAACATGACGGCTACATATCAGAAGGAACTAAACAGAGTAGGCTGTACAAACACCATAAGAAGTTAATGGGTTCAGTGCCAGTATGTAGTAACAGGTAAGCAGGAGAAACAGTTACAATGAATACTACTAAACATGACGGCTACATATCAGAAGGAATTAAACAGAGTAGGCTGTACAAACACCATAAGAAGTTACTGGGTTCAGTGCCAGTATGTAGTAACAGGTAAGCAGAAGAAACAGTTACAATGAATACTACTAAACATGACGGCTACATATCAGAAGGAATTAAACAGAGTAGGCTGTACAAACACCATAAGAAGTTACTGGGTTCAGTGCCAGTATGTAGTAACAGGTAAGCAGAAGAAACAGTTACAATGAATACTACTAAACATGACGGCTACATATCAGAAGGAATTAAACAGAGTAGGCTGTACAAACACCATAAGAAGTTAATGGGTTCAGTGCCAGTATGTAGTAACAGGTAAGCAGAAGAAACAGTTACAATGAATACTACTAAACATGACGGCTACATATCAGAAGGAACTAAACAGAGTAGGCTGTACAAACACCATAAGAAGTTACTGGGTTCAGTGCCAGTATGTAGTAACAGGTAAGCAGAAGAAACAGTTACAATGAATACTACTAAACATGACGGCTACATATCAGAAGGAATTAAACAGAGTAGGCTGTACAAACACCATAAGAAGTTACTGGGTTCAGTGCCAGTATGTAGTAACAGGTAAGCAGAAGAAACAGTTACAATGAATACTACTAAACATGACGGCTACATATCAGAAGGAATTAAACAGAGTAGGCTGTACAAACACCATAAGAAGTTAATGGGTTCAGTGCCAGTATGTAGTAACAGGTAAGCAGAAGAAACAGTTACAATGAATACTACTAAACATGACGGCTACATATCAGAAGGAACTAAACAGAGTAGGCTGTACAAACACCATAAGAAGTTACTGGGTTCAGTGCCAGTATGTAGTAACAGGTAAGCAGAAGAAACAGTTACAATGAATACTACTAAACATGACGGCTACATATCAGAAGGAACTAAACAGAGTAGGCTGTACAAACACCATAAGAAGTTACTGGGTTCAGTGCCAGTATGTAGTAACAGGTAAGCAGAAGAAACAGTTACAATGAATACTACTAAACATGACGGCTACATATCAGAAGGAACTAAACAGAGTAGGCTGTACAAACACCATAAGAAGTTACTGGGTTCAGTGCCAGTATGTAGTAACAGGTAAGCAGAAGAAACAGTTACAATGAATACTACTAAACATGACGGCTACATATCAGAAGGAACTAAACAGAGTAGGCTGTACAAACACCATAAGAAGTTACTGGGTTCAGTGCCAGTATGTAGTAACAGGTAAGCAGAAGAAACAGTTACAATGAATACTACTAAACATGACGGCTACATATCAGAAGGAATTAAACAGAGTAGGCTGTACAAACACCATAAGAAGTTACTGGGTTCAGTGCCAGTATGTAGTAACAGGTAAGCAGAAGAAACAGTTACAATGAATACTACTAAACATGACGGCTACATATCAGAAGGAATTAAACAGAGTAGGCTGTACAAACACCATAAGAAGTTACTGGGTTCAGTGCCAGTATGTAGTAACAGGTAAGCAGAAGAAACAGTTACAATGAATACTACTAAACATGACGGCTACATATCAGAAGGAACTAAACAGAGTAGGCTGTACAAACACCATAAGAAGTTACTGGGTTCAGTGCCAGTATGTAGTAACAGGTAAGCAGAAGAAACAGTTACAATGAATACTACTAAACATGACGGCTACATATCAGAAGGAACTAAACAGAGTAGGCTGTACAAACACCATAAGAAGTTACTGGGTTCAGTGCCAGTATGTAGTAACAGGTAAGCAGAAGAAACAGTTACAATGAATACTACTAAACATGACGGCTACATATCAGAAGGAACTAAACAGAGTAGGCTGTACAAACACCATAAGAAGTTACTGGGTTCAGTGCCAGTATGTAGTAACAGGTAAGCAGGAGAAACAGTTACAATGAATACTACTAAACATGACGGCTACATATCAGAAGGAACTAAACAGAGTAGGCTGTACAAACATCATAAGAAGTTACTGGGTTCAGTGCCAGTATGTAGTAACAGGTAAGCAGAAGAAACAGTTACAATGAATACTACTAAACATGACGGCTACATATCAGAAGGAACTAAACAGAGTAGGCTGTACAAACACCATAAGAAGTTAATGGGTTCAGTGCCAGTATGTAGTAACAGGTAAGCAGAAGAAACAGTTACAATGAATACTACTAAACATGACGGCTACATATCAGAAGGAATTAAACAGAGTAGGCTGTACAAACACCATAAGAAGTTAATGGGTTCAGTGCCAGTATGTAGTAACAGGTAAGCAGAAGAAACAGTTACAATGAATACTACTAAACATGACGGCTACATATCAGAAGGAACTAAACAGAGTAGGCTGTACAAACACCATAAGAAGTTACTGGGTTCAGTGCCAGTATGTAGTAACAGGTAAGCAGGAGAAACAGTTCCAATGAATACTACTAAACATGACGGCTACATATCAGAAGGAATTAAACAGAGTAGGCTGTACAAACACCATAAGAAGTTACTGGGTTCAGTGCCAGTATGTAGTAACAGGTAAGCAGAAGAAACAGTTACAATGAATACTACTAAACATGACGGCTACATATCAGAAGGAACTAAACAGAGTAGGCTGTACAAACACCATAAGAAGTTACTGGGTTCAGTGCCAGTATGTAGTAACAGGTAAGCAGAAGAAACAGTTACAATGAATACTACTAAACATGACGGCTACATATCAGAAGGAACTAAACAGAGTAGGCTGTACAAACACCATAAGAAGTTACTGGGTTCAGTGCCAGTATGTAGTAACAGGTAAGCAGAAGAAACAGTTACAATGAATACTACTAAACATGACGGCTACATATCAGAAGGAACTAAACAGAGTAGGCTGTACAAACACCATAAGATGTAGGAGAATTATTTACAAAAAGGTTGAAAGACAAACTGCACATTTTAAATAAGCAGGGTAAAAAAAAAGGGGTACTTTTGCCTGTGGCTGCTTCAGGAACTGTCAATTCACATACTATTCATCCAGATTTGTAGATATATTGGGGAATTCAGTAAAGCCTACATGAATTCATTTTCCATGTAGGCATAGTGCCACGGAGCTTACATGGAAGTAAGCAGACGTGCGATCCAGTAAACCGAGCTGAGGGGCGTGCAAAAGCATGTGAACACAGAAGTGTCCGTGGCATGCAAATCACCTCATAATCAGGTGAATTGCATGCAAATGTGGGTGTAGAGTGATCCAGCAAGTAGATTGGCAGGCCTGCACACCCGTGTTGGTGTCTGAAGTGTACATGGAAAATTTCCCTGTACAAGAAATTAAAAAGTTAACAGGGGATGTAAAAGTCCAGTAAGAAGGTCAGAAATAGTATTGCAGACACAGATATTTGCAAAACTGTGCCCTGTGTGTTTCCCAAAAGTAATGGAAAATAATGTAAGATAATTTATTTTTTAATACCCATATTATGTTTGCGTGGCACGTAGCAGTACCCAAACATTTTGCTATGCAAAAAAAAAATATATATTTAAAAGTGTGAAAATGAAAAATAATAAATATGTGACAATAATGCATTATAGGGCCTTGCATATAGTATGTACTATGGTAGGTATCTGTGGTTGCTAAGGAGGCAGGCTTTGGAATAGTGAAGTATACATGATGTGTGCATGGATATGTTTGCAAATGAGCTGGAGTTACTGAATAGGAAAAATGGGTTACCGTACCGGCAGATAAAATCTGTGCAGCCGTAAAATGTGCTAGTATCCACAGGAGAGGTAGCTGACATCAAAAGTGGATGTGTCACTATATGTTTAAGCACATTGGAGCTCAGAAGCACCCATTTGTGTGATGTGCTGCTCTGCTAAGCAGGGCTGTGTGTTCAGTGCTGCTAAGCTTTGCTTAGCTTCGGGGTGCATGTTTTACCTTGTTTATGCATATTTGCATATTGTGTCTACTGCCTGCTGAGCATTGTTTATACAGCGGAGTGGATTTGTGTGCCACGCCACTCTACTTAGCAGAGAAGGCAGTTAAAAAAATTAAAAAAAAGGTCATTTCAAGTTAAAACCAATCATGTATAAGTAATAACACCAGAAAAATAGGTGTGGACCTCTTGGGTTTTCGATCCTGAGTGATGCCTGCCCGGAGGGAAGGAATAACCAATTTTACAAAGCCTTTCACTCTTGATCCTAAACGGTGAACAAATTTCCATGTGTAGTCGGTGGTGGAGCTAGCTCTAAAAAGAGCTGTTTTAGCCCTCTGGGCAGCTGGAGCTCTTTATAGAGCTGTTACAGATCTCTATGAGCTCTGAGAAGAGCTGTTTTGTGTTTAGAATGCCCTTTCGGGCAGATGCAGTAGTTCTAAAAAGAACTGTTTTGTTTGGTTCACCGAAGCTGTGTCTGTGCCTCCGGCTGGTCTTACCGAAGCTGATACAGATTTCTGTGAGCTCTGAGAAGGGTAGATTTGTGTTTTGAATGCCCGTTCGGGTGTTGGTGGTAGCTCTAATAAGAACTTTTTTGTTTTATTTTTCAATGTGTCTCTGGTTGCTCTTACCAGAGCTTTTACAGATCTCTGTGAGCTCTGAGAAGGGCTGTTTGGTGTACTCTGAGCTCTGAGAAGAGCTGTTTAGTGTAAGGTGCAGATCCACGTGAGCTCTGAAAAGAGCCGTTTTGTGTATGGACACAATGGGCTCAGGGAAGAGCTGCTGTTGTGTCCTTCGCTGTTCTGCGGTGGTGTTGATCTCCGTTGTCCTTCTTCTTGAACAGATCTTCAGTTCCCTTGCTATGTGTGAGTCCTAAAAAGGACTATTTATGCACTCCCCATATATAAGTAACTGATAACCCCTGTTCCACTTACACTGGGCCATTCAGACTCCTCGGTGATGTACCTGTCAGGTGGAATGCATCATAGGTAGCCACTCACACAGGTTGCATCTGCAGCAGAGCTCTATGAAGTATGCATACACCCTATGATCTGCTTTTTCCCCCCATACTCTGGCCATTGGAGTACAGACTGGGGGAATTTTAACTGATAGAATGCTAGGGGATGCTGCTGCTCTGCTACATCTGTATGTGCTAAATGCTGAGGTCACTGATGATGCTGATGCTGACAATAAGCCTAGACTGAGAAGGAGAAGAGTGTTCAAGCCCAGGGTAACCTTCCAGGGGCTACATGAGATGGAGATTATAGAATACAACAGGGAGGACAGGGACATACTACAAGAACTCACTCAGCTCTGCCATCCTCAACTCAGACCCACAGCCAACAGAGGGGAAACCATCCCGGTGCAAACAAATGTATGTGTATCTCTTAGAATATTAGATACATGTACTTTAAAAACACTAACTGGGGACATGATGGGGGTCTTACAGGCAGCAGCATCCAGGGTACTCCACCAGTTCCTGGCTACCATACAAACTTATGCCAGTGAGCACATATATTTACCCTGCACCCCTGAGGAGAGGGACAGCAGTATGCATCTCTTCTACCATGTAGCACACTACCCTGAGGTAATGGGTATGATAGACTCATGTACACATCAAAGCACTGCCCAGTGAGGAGGGTAAAGTCTGTGTCAACTGCAAGGGGTATCACTCCATCAACTGCTAGGTCATGTGCAATGCCCAGGGCATTATCATGAATGTGTGTGCTGGCAGCCCTGGCAGTTATCACGACTCCCATATCTGGCATGCATCACAACTCTACGAGATGTTTGCCGGGGGGACATCCCATATAGTCATCTACTAGGGAATGCTGGCTATGCACTGGAACCCTGGATGATGACACCCACCTGAAATGCACAGACACCTACCAAAGACTGTCATGATGAGGCACAAGTACAAACTAGAAACATCATAGAGCATGTGTTTGGGCTACTCAACTCCACGGTTCTGGTGCTGCAATATATCTGGTGGAGCCCTGCGGTACTCTCCACCCACATGCTCAGAGATGTTCACAGTATGTGCCATCTACACAATATTTTCCTGTAGAAACAGCTGCAGCAGGATCATCACAGGGAAGGAACACACAGCTGTCCAGCTAGTGCCAAGGTCCTAAAGCCACACCCACAGGGGGACTTAGAGGAGAAACCCCCTGAGGCTGTCTCTGTTGGCAGATGTAGGCATGCCCAGTATGGCACAGAGGCAACACAGAGCACATGCAATGACAACCTAGGGTCCTAGGGACTGACACCTTACTCCAACTCACATACATAGTAAAAAGGATGCAAACCACACCACACAACCTGCATCTAACCATGTATTGGCTATGTACTGCATTCATCAGACAATGTCAGCCCTGAAACACAGGTATCTCAACTGCTGCATGCGCAAGGTAAGTCACTTTCCTTTACAGCAAATGTAAAGGGTACTAGACTATGGTAGCATATTTATGGACCTGCTGCATTTATGCTAGGGAATAGAGTGGGCAACTGGGCTACTTGCAGAGAACTAACAGCTTTGTTCGACAACAGGTAATCTGTCTAATAGTGACTGTCCCATAATATGCTTTAGGCCACAAGGCAGCAAAACCCACTGCAGTATGTAAGGGAATTGCCAAAATGCATGGTCATAGGACAGACACACAACTTTCAATGCTAGACCCCCCCATCCCCAACACATCAGTGGTCCCATACAACTGTAGTACCAGTATGTTTGCAAGGGCATATCAGCAGACCACACAATCCCAAGACTGTCCCAAACAACCTGGCTACACATCCTATTTTCGACAATATGCATGGGTCAAAGTGTATATGTATGTCTGCTGCTGATATTATGAGGAATTAAACGTTACTTTCTGGTGGCTGGTGAGGCTTTGTGGGCTAAGTACATTAGCATGGTTGATGGTGTTCATGATTCGAAGTTGGCTGCACCTACAACTTTTGCATGTGAGGTACTCATATGGTACGAGTCCCACACACTGTCAATATGTCACAATCTGTCACTGCAAGAAAGCTGGATAAAGCCAGAGTCAATGGAGGGACGGAGGGCCAAACCTACAGACATTATACATGGTCTGAGTTACCTAGAAGGTGGCTAGTACAACAGCTGGTTGCAAAAAGTCAGAGTAGCAGCAGGAGGATGTAAAGGCCATCACTTAACTGTTTCAGTACGGACAGCAATTCAGTGGACTCCATTTAGTAGTACATTACCAGAAAAACACAACTGTATAAGGAGCAGAGCAGACATATGGGGTTGGAATACTGGACATCCTGCAAAACATGCACAGTCAGAGGTCTGAAGACTGTCACACTGTGTGTGGTGTTACATCATGTCCTCCAGTCACAGCATACTTACAACCACATAGAGCAGGAAATCTGGATAAACCCATGAACAGTAGTGGGACAAAGGCCAAAATATAAGGAGAAGGATTAACTAGTGGACAGACAAATGTTGAAAGTTCAGAGAATAACAGGCTATGCAGTAGCATGGGTTTCTTGGTATGTGTGTATTGAATCAGTAGCTCAAATGTCTGTCATCACTTCCTAATGTCAGTCTATAATGATTTGCCACTGGTGTACCAGGAAATCACAATGCTATGTAAAACGTACCATACATATGATGCAAAACTCTGCACAGTCTATTACAATCTGTACAGTCGCTAGGTATGAGTCATACATTACATTCAGCCAACAGCCAGGGAATCTCTTGGACTAAACATCAGGGAGGTGCTGGACTGTTGAATCAGGAGCAGCAGCCAATTGGCTGCAGCACCCAAAATCCCAGACTCGAGTATAGGTAGGTCTGGCCTGGAGTCACCTTGTAAGTACAGCTAAGATGGTCTAGTGGCAAATTGCTGTGACTATGTTGTATAGCATCCAGGGTTCAAGTCTGAGCACAGCTAATTATTTCAGGGGCACAGCAAAAAAATGTTCTTGGGTGGCGAAGGCCAGAGTACCTTTTTGGCTAGGCTTGTATAGGCCCTAGGGCCAATAGCCTAGTACCTACCTATAAACCTACCTATTAACCTATGAACCTAAGTACAGATAGTCACTCTGGGCATGCTCCTACACTTAGTTAACTTGAGCCCATGTCTGATGCGTCATCTGCCTAAAGAACTAATATGTGAAAATATGTCTGTGCATACAGACAGCTATGTATATGTATCTGTCTCACTCTAAACTCCTCACACATGATTATCCTTTATCAGTATGTGGCACACACACATATATATATATATATATATATATATATATATATATATATACATCTATATATATATATATATATATATATATATATATATATATATATATATATATTTATATATATAGAGAGAGAGAAAGAAAGAGAGAGAGCTACATAAATGTGTAGAGTGACATAGACCCTCCACATATATCTATATAACACTGTTACATAATGCACACACAGCTACACCTAAGTTGATATCCATGTTATATATGCATATATCTATAAATATATATATATTTGCATATATCTATAAATATATATATATTGCTGTAGCATAGACTAGATCCACGCCTGCTGAATCTAGCTTTGTTTGTATAACTTGAGCACTAATCCAGGCATTCTTTAGAGTATTCAGTTATATTTATTACTGCTTGGTAGTAACTTGATTAAAGTGTAGCTATCATTTCTAAGTCTTTTGGATTAAGCACTTGGGCTTCAGACCAGTTGTTTTACATTAGGAAGGTTTGTGGCCTGCACTGTGGTGGCAGGACAGGTAGCTTACATCCTTTTAAGTTGGGAACTGCTGATTGAGGGCTCAGTGTCTGTTATTCTAAAAGTGTATTAGTTCTGGTTTAAGCACTTGGGCTTCAGGCCAGTTATTTTACATTAAGAAGGATCGCGGACTGCACTCTTGTGGGAGGAGAGGCTAGACTCTGCCCTTCTGAGCTGGGAATTTCTGGTTAAAGGCTTATAGTGCCTGCATATTCTAACTGTTTCTTACTGAAATTGGTACACCTTGTTTGCTGTAGCATAGACTAGATCCAGGCCTGCTGAATTTAGCTTTGTTTGTATGCTTGTTGTTTGTTTATTCCCCTGAAACGCTAATTCCACCTAAAACGCGGCCTTTTAGCACTTCTGTGGATCCCTAGTGATATCTGCATTGCTTACTGTACTTATTTCCTTGTTTCACTTGAAAGAAAGTTACTGTTTGTCATTTTTGCATTTAAGTTACCTGTAACACATTGCATTAAAGTTACCTGGCTCTTGCTCACTAAAGAAATTATATAAGTCAGCTCTAAAAAATTAAAAGCACTACACCCTCACAAACTCCCCTTGAGTACCTTGTTCCCCATTGGCCCTTTTCTTTCAATTATAAAGGAATTCCCAATACTATTCTAGCATGTCCAAAGTTCAGTTGTCAATCTCCTCTCCGGTCCAGCTGGTGAATCTGGGAATTTTGAGGCAATGTTACAACTGCCTCATGTACACAGACAACCCTCTCCTCCTCCCAACAAATTCCAACACATGTGGGAGATGCAACCATATAGACAAACTGGAGGCTAAGCTCTCTCAACTCAGTACTGGCGTAACCAGTCAGGAGGAGAAGGACACCACACTCACTACAATTCCAGTCTCACATAGACCTACCATGACAACAAACCAAACACATAAACACACAAAAACATACTCGGAGGCTCTAAATAAAAATCTGCCTAAGCAGCAGAGACCTCCAAACCAGACACCCAAGCAACCGCTACCCCAAAACAAAACACGTGCAACACATAGCTCACAAAGCCAGTGTGCCGAACAGTCACAGCCCTTAAGGCTAAACAACACACCTGATACACTTGTAATAGGTGACTCTATCGTCAGGCACACTGACGTCCCGCTCACCAGGCTGAACAAGGACAAGGTCACGGTGAGCTGCCTGTCGGGCGTTAGGATCCGCCACATAACACAAGCACTCAGGTCACTCCAAGGCAAGTACAAATATGACTCAGTCATTGTCCATGCTGGTGTGAATGACCTGAGACGTACCTCCCTGGACTACATGAAAAGAGACATAGAGGAGTTCTCTGAGCATGTAGCCCAGGCCGGTATGACCCTGACCTTGAGTAGCATCTTACCCTCACCAAGAATGATGCCACAATATGAAGACAAGATGATCAATTTCAACAATTGGCTTAAGTATTGGTGTCATTCAAAGGGGATCCAATGCCTGTCAGCCTGGGATGACATGCTCGACAAGCCACGATGCTTCGCTAGGGACTGCTTGCACCTATCACCCCTGGGCTTTTGGATATTGGCAAAGGCTCTTGCTACCCCCATAGTGCCTTTTTTAGGCAAGGCTCAAAAGACAAACCCACCTCCATAGGTATCACAAGGGATAAGAAACTAAGAGTAATGCTACTCAATGCCAGAAGTCTAAACCTCAAGATGCACGCACTCAAAACTCTCCATAGCATGGAGAACATCGATATCTGTGCAGTAACAGAAACCTGGTTCAAGGCTCCCAGGAGCACCCCAGCACTACCAGGTTATACCTCATACCATGCTTTTCGGCCCCAAAACTTGGACCGAACCACAAAAGGAGGGGGAGTATCAATATTCGTCAAGGATACCCACACCTCCAGGTTGGTGGCACAGCACGAAGCATCAGAGACTATCCATGTGCAACTAACAGTGGGTAAAACTGCCTTCCACTTTATAGCCTGCTACAGACCACCCTCTCAAACACAGGAACCCCACGCAGCCTTCCTGAGAATACTGGAAAATATGAAGGTCTCTCCAAACACCATTATATTGGGCGACTTCAACTACCCAAACATAGACTGGGAGCATTACTCTAGCTCCAACACCCTAGCCCAAAGGTTCCTAGAATTTATAAACTCAAATGCTATGGAACAACTTGTTACCACTCCCACAAGAGGGGAAAACATACTGGAACTGATCATCACCAACATGGGGACACTATGCTCCAGACCAGAAGTGTATCCCTCACTGGTAAGATCAGACCATAAACTAATCTCACTGGATATTCACATCCCGACCCCACCCCCTGCCCAGAAAACCACAGTGAAAAACTTCTCTAAAGCAAATTTCACACACCTCAAAACCAAGGTGGAATCCTTCAAAGCCCCTGGGCATGTGGAAAATACGGCCCAGACCGCAGAATCCTTTATAAATGCATTCTATGAACACCTTCAGGAATGCATGGATCATGCAATCCCAAATAAAACCAAGACCCAATCCTCCAAAGGCAGACGTCCTGTCTGGTGGACCCCAGCCATAAACAAACTATACAATAGAAGGAGGAAGCTACTAAATGATAGAGGAAAATTCCAAAAAGGGAAGGCATCTCTGATCAGTATTAGCAAATAACTACAAGAACTCATAAAATCGTCTAAGGCCAGCTTCGAGAGAAAAATTGCACAGGACACTAAGGATAATCACAAGGCTTTCTTTAGTTATGTTAGGAACCTGGGTGGGAATTCCCAGATATGCTCAGAATTAGTCCAAAATGACAAAAAATACACCGAGCCCACAGACATTGCCAACATCCTAGCTGACAGGTTCAGTGCAAACTCCCCACCAAAGGGCAAATATCTATCCCAACAGAGTGCTGCCCCCCTGACATCTCAGATGCTCAGGTAAGAGCTGCCCTCTCCAAAGCAAAAAACACAGCATCAATGGGACCAGATGGTATCCCGGGCTGCGTCCTACATGAACTCCAAGAAGAGCTAAACCCAAACATAAAACTACTGTTCAGTCTTAGCCTTACTACAGGATATGTACCCAAAGAGTGGTGTACAGCAACAGTGGTCCCTCTCCACAAAGGTGGTGCCTCAACGGATCCTGGAAACTATTGCCCCATAAGCCTGACTAGCTTGGTCTGCAAAGCTATGGAAAGGATCATCATGGACCTCATAAATAAAGATATTGGGGACATACAGACACTGGATCCTACCCAGTTTGGCTTTGTTAAGGGCATATCCTGCCTCTTAAACCTGGTCAATTTCTTTGAAACAGTCATCAAGGTCATTGACGAGGGGAAGGTGGACCACACAGCCTACCTGGACCTCACAAAAGCCTTCGATACAATACCCCACTCGAGCATTATAGATAAGCTCACCAGCTTAAATTTAAACCTCTATGTCACTAGTTGGGTTGCAAACTGGCTCAAGGACAGAACCCACATGGTTAGAATTGCTGGAGCCATGTCAGACTCCAAACCAGTTACAAGTGGCATCCCACAAGGCTCAGTCCTGGGACCTCTCTTGTTCGGTATATATTTCTCGGCGGTACAGGCCAACACGGAAGGACTGTGGCTGACCAAGTTCACAGATGACTGAAAACTGGGCACCATAATCAACTCTCCAGCTGACACAAGCCTCCTCCAAAAGGGCCTCATAGAAACAGACAACTGGTGCCAGAGCCATGGCCTCAAGCTAAACGCCAAAAAGTGTATAGTCATCCCCTTTGGCAAAAACAAAGTGCCCACAAATTACCACATAGGTGATAATCCATTAAGTACAGAAGACGTCATTAGGGACCTGGGGACCCAAGTTGATAGCAATCTCTCATCTGACAACCACGTGGCCAAAGTGGTTAGAAAAACATTTTATATAGCCCACCTAATCATGAAGGGATTCACATCTAGATCAGGGGAGGTCATCGTGCCTCTTTACTCATCCCTCATCAGGCCCATAATTGAGTACAATGCCCCTTTTGGGATGTTCCATACCAGACACCTGCAGCAACTGGAAAGGCCCCAAAAGTACCTCACCAAGAGGATCAAAGGGCTCAAACAGATGCCATATGCTGCCCGGTTAAAGAAACTCCAGCTCTACTCATTGGCATACAGCCTGCTCAGAGGCGATCTGTGCTTGACATATAAAGCCATGTCCAACCCGGATTTAATGGACATGCTGCACCTCAGAAAATCCAAATCCCATCGAGCTATGCGCTCGAGAGACTTGAACATCAGCACTGAAATAAATAGGATATGCTGGAGGGACAGATTCATAACCCAGAGGCTCCCTTAACTCTGGAATAAAATCCCAGTCCAGGTTAGGCAGAGTCCCACACTGACTCTCTTCAAGAGAAATCTTGATGAGTGGATGGGAGATCATAAGTTTACCCCGGCTATCACTTCTGTGTCACTGTTAGACAGAGGCACAGTATACTAAGCTCAAAAAAAGACATAGCAAAATTAATTTAAAATGGGTGGTGAAAGCCAAACACACTCTGGCTAGGCTTATAAATGCCCTAGGGCAGATAGTCTAGTATGAACATATGAACCTATACATATATATATATATATATATATATATATATATATATATATATATATATATACATATATATATATTTATATACCATCTGTAGTATATCTTCCCTGTAGGCATATACTTCTCCAGTACACAGGTATTTGCAGAATGCGTAACATGTGCCTGATATATGTGGTCCTTTTGGCACAAACTTGTGGATGTCTGGCAAATGGTTGGCAAATAATTAATGGTTGTTCTCAGACTATAGGGAATCTGGCTGTCACATGCCAGAACCTTCAGAAAATAGTCATGCTACAGTAATATCTGTTACTCTATTCATACTCTCACTTTGTATGATCTGAAGGGGAACAGTACAGAAATATGGTAGGAAGCAGGATTGCAGGGAGATTCTAATCGCTGCACTGCTTACTACAACGTATGTGGTTCAAAATGAAGTTTAGCTAGCAGCAATCACTTAGCAATTCAAGAAGAGAGTTAGAAATGCTGCACATTTTTTTTTTTTTTGGTAGGAACAATGAATCTGGGTTTTGTCACCACCACTACCTTAGTAAAACTGGATTAGATATTACAGACAAACTCTATCTGAAGAAAAAATAAATAAAATGAGCCAGACCCCAGTGGTCAGTTCTATATGTACTTCATAAAATCATGCTAGGTACAGTGCAGGAACAGAGGATTAAGGGAGTAAAATGTAAACAGGCTACATCCAATAGTTAAGTATTTGATTCCGTCAGCTTTCTTGTGGTGCTCTCAGAATGAGTCCGAATATGGTCCATGTGGCTCAGTGCCAAATACTCTACCCCAAATTGACAGTTTATTTATATTTACTGACCAGTGCAGAACACTGATCCCACAGGACCATGTTTTGGCTCAGACAAGGGTTTACAACCACCAGTGTACACCGCAATTACAGAAATATACAATCATTAAAACATTACATTTTGTGCAAGTAATTTACAATAAATAAAATCATTTGACAAAGAATCTTGTAAAGTCACTTTCAATAAACTTCACCCTTTTTTTCCAAAAAAAAAACACTAGTGTTCTTGGAATGTCCAAGGATATTTACAATATGTGAAAAGACATAAAAATACAAAATGTAGTAAATTTGCTAAATTTAACCACTTTCTTGATACACAGTGCATAGTAACTTTTGACTGCAATACACACGATATGAAGTTTTTTTCTTTTTGCATCTGCAAACAAATAGCAAAACTGCCTATTTAACAGCGGTATTCTCAATGGCAGCAGCAGTACGGTTTCATGCCAGGAAGAAGCATTACAGATGCAATGTTTACCTTGAGAGTGTTGATGGAGAAGTACAGAGAAGGTCAAAAGGATTTGCATTGTGTCTTTGTGGACTTAGAGAAAGAATATGACAGGGTGCCTAGAAAGCAGTTGTGGTATTGTATGAGGAAGTCAGGAGTAGCAGAGAAGTATCTAAGAGTGGTACAGGATATGTACGAGGGCAGTGTGACAATGGTGAGGTCTGCAGTGGGAGTGACGGATGCATTTAAGGTGGAGATGGGATTACATCAAGGATCAGCTCTGAGCCCTTTCTTATTTGCAATGGTGAAGGACAGGTTGACAGATGAGATCAGACAGGAGTCCCTGTGAACCATGATGTTTATAGATGACATTGTGATCTGTAGTGAGAGTAGGGAACAGTTTGAGGAGACCCTGGAGAGGTGGAGATATGCTATAGACAGGAGAGGAATGAAGGTCAGCAGGACTAAGACAGAATATATGTGTGTGAATGAGAGGGAGGATAGAGGAATGGTGAGGATGCAGGAAGAAGAGTTGGCAAAGATGGATTTGTTTAAATACTTGGGATCAACAGTTCAGAGTAATGGCGAGTGTAGAAGAGAGGTGAAGAAGAGAGTACAGGCAGGATGGAGTGGGTGGAGAAGAGTGTCAGGAGTGATTTGTGTCAGATGAGTACCAGTAAGAGTGAAAGGGAAGGTCTACAATAAGGTAGTGAGACCAGCTATGTTATATGAGTTGGAGGCAGTGGGATTGACAAAAAGGCAGGAGTCAGAGCTGAATGTGGCAG
Source organism: Protopterus annectens (assembly GCF_019279795.1). Classification (NCBI taxonomy): domain Eukaryota; kingdom Metazoa; phylum Chordata; order Ceratodontiformes; family Protopteridae; genus Protopterus; species Protopterus annectens. The sequence goes on along the minus strand of NC_056726.1, from coordinate 1,051,429,037 downwards.
AGTAAAAGATGTTAAGATTTGCAGTGGGTGTGAAAAGGATGGACAGGATTAGGAATCAGTATATTAGAGGGTCAGCTCAGGTTGGATGGTTTGGAGACAAAGCTAGAGAGGTGAGATTGTGTTGGTGTGGACATGTGCTGAGGAGGGATGCTGGGTATATTGGGAAAAGGATACTAAGGATGGAGTTGCCAGGTAACAGGAAAAGAGGAGGGCCTAAGTTAAGGTTTATGGATGTGGTGAGAGAGGACATGCAGGTGGTTGGTGTGACAGAGCAAGATGCAGAGGACAGGAAGAAATGGAAACAGATGATCCGCTGTGGTGACCCCCAACGGGAACAGTCGAAATAAAAAGAAGACTCTTAAATGCAGGATTTACTGGATCACATTACTGGTTTGTAACTACTCTCCCATACAGGAAATTCTGTGTGCCTGGCTATTCTCTAGTGTGTGGAAATGGCACATATACCCATTTCTGAAAAAAAAATGTATGCTTCAGCAAAACAGTAATGGAGGAAAACTGCATTCATTGACTAATACATGTCAGTGCCTTTATCTTATAATTTCACAAAGATTATTAGGAAATACCTAAAAATGCAGTGGCTTTGTCCCTGTAAAAACCCTGACTAACCCCCACTCAAACATAATTCATAAATGAGAACCTCATTACAAGAATATAACTCCGGCTAACTGTTTAAAATTTTGTCTATCACCCACCTACTGGAAAGATTTAAAGTTAACACTATACCATGTATGATAACCACTTTAATGTGCGTTTTCATTTTCCACATGAAATCTTTAACTATTTCTTTCTCATCTACTTGCTTCCAACCTTTGCTGTGTGTATGTGAGAAAAACATGTACCTGTGTATACATATCATTAAACATTTCAGTTTTGTGATAACTCACTGTAATAATTTCACTGTATTTACACTTGTTTTTACATTTGGAGCTTTTCTCCCGGGGCCTACACTGAAAATGGAACTGTATCCAGTTGGACTTTCCTAGTTAACAAATCTAAAATAAATGAATAAATTATATCAGACTGGTTACAAGTAACACTCATTCAACATTTTAGTTATTTTAGTGGTTATTATTTCAACAAATATTTAAAATTTGCATTATTATTAATTCCTGGGACTGAGCATGGATTTAAATGTTTGTCTACTTAAAAGTAAAATAACCAGATGAACTATAACTTCTGTTTATAACACTGCAATAAACTTGATGATTCATCCATCATAAACCTACAGTAACTGCGGTCAAAACATTTATATCTAACATATCGATTTGTGAAACTGCTTTTTTTCTTACTCTTTCAAATGAGAATTCAAATTAACACTTCTTTTATTTTCAAAGTGTACATACTTGAGTGGTGTAATTTTGAAGAACTTACAGAAGGTGGTGCCAAAGTTCTAATTCTGAAGCAAAAAGTAACTCAAACAAGTGCTATGCTTTTTATGTATTCTAAAGGTTTTAGGCAAAACATACCTGAAACTTGGATAAGTATCTAAACCATCACCTGAGAATGTAAAGGTTATAGGTGGGATGCTGCAGATTTTCTCCCAAATATATTTTATTTGGCTCAGTGCTCAGGATGTGATTCACGTTGTGCTTGGGCTTTGAAAACATGACTTTGACTTTGAAAACAATTATATTAAATATATTTATGAGCATTTCTGTGCTGTAAGACCAAAAGAAATGCAGAAGCTTTTTTTTTTTTTTTTTTTTTTTTTTTTTTTAGCTGAGTCTTAATAGCTCAGCACATTGTGTGTTCTTATTTGATGCTGAAAGATCAAAAGACTGTGGGTTCTATTCTCACCCTAGATAACTGGGTTTGTTTTCCAGTACTAATTATGCATTACAGCATAAGGGCTTGCTGTATTCCTGGACTGCCCTCCTTCACATGAGATGAAAGACCCTATCTGCCTGAGTTAATGGCAGCTCAGGTTGATATAAAACAAAGATAAATAGAGATACATAAAGATACAGATACACATATGATCTGCTGTTGTCATTTTCATTCGCTCCTCAATGAATGGGTTCAGATCTGATTCGGCCACCTTCTAAAGGTTCTTGGATCCAAATCTCAAGCCCTTCCCTTCGCCTGCAATACCCCTAAGTATTACAAACACTCAGATCTTGTTTGCCACTCTTCAAGATGGTTGGGATTGCAATTGCTCAAGCTCCTTTGGGGTTTTGTGAGTTGTTCTTCTTCTTTCGACTTTTCCATGTTAGGGGTCACCACAGTGGAACTTCAGTCCGCTAATGATTGGAAGTAGAATTTTATGGTGCTGAGGTAGCAATTCAACACCCAGCCTTCAACAAAGGCACGCCCATTCACGCATGTCTTTCGAATGCCACTCGACCATGGGGAGGACATGCAGACTCCACACAAAAGGCGCTCCAGCCAAGAATCGAATGGGAGAACCTCTTGCTGTGAGGTGACAACGCTACCGCTGCACCACCATGGCTTTGGGGTGTTGTGAGTGAAGGTTATTATTTCTTGATAAATATTTGTACAGCTATTGTCGTTAGTTTAAACCCCTTGCCTTCATTAACTCTTTTCTACCAAGTTTTCAGTATTTTACAGTTCTTGATAGCCCGTTCTCCCCTATTTCTCTCTACCTTTAGGTATTTTCCTAACACTACCATCGCTGGTAGTTATTTCTTTCTCTCTCTCTTTTCTGTTTCCTACAAACAGAAAAAAGTCTTCCTTTCTTAATGTAGTTTGTCTTTTTCTAGTTTGGCTGATAGACTGACTAGATTTAAAAAATGCACTTCCTGTGGGTGTAAGATCCTCAACTCTGATCTGCAGCCTTTAATGCAAGAGCAATTAGCAACATTAGGAATAAGCTAATTTTGAAAGACCTCCTTCCCACTTCAGCTTCATCTTCAGGCACTTCTTCAGGGGTTCAAACCCCTCCTAGAAATTTAAGAAGCCCAGGGAGCACTGTAAATGCTCACCGGGTCTATATCAGAACACAGAAAGTTCATACTTTCGAATGTTATTACATCGACCCCTATTCAAATAATGAAATGACAGATAACCAAATTTTTTCCTAGGGAAAGAATTTGGTTGTCCATTTCTGTCATTTCACTATTTTCAGAGCTGTGGTGGAAAGTTAAGGGTCGGGTTCAGGTAAGTGTGCGATTGGGCATGGGCTAGGTGAGTTAGGCATAGGGTGCAAGGGAGGTATCTGTGCGATTGTGTGGACATGAGGGTTAGTGTGGGTTAGGTGAGTTAGGGTTAGGGCGTGGGTGAGGTGAGTGTATGATAGTGATGGACCTTAGGGTTAGGGTTAAGGTAAGTGGATAGTTATTGGTGTTTGTACAGTTTAGTGTAGGGTTAGCTATAAGATTTTGGGTGTATGTGTGTGGATTGCTCTTTGTTTGGTGTGCTTGTGTTGTGTGTATGTGTTTTGGAACAGCAAATTTTTTCCCTAGGAAAAAATTCACTGTTCTGAATGTTCGATGTTGTCAGCGTTCGCTGATTAGGGGTCAATGTAAGAACATTCGAAAATGTGAACTTTTGGTGTTCTGATATAGACCTATGCTCACCTACCCTGTCTCTTCTGTCTACACCTGCTTTAGAACCTCCAAAGAAGGTTCCTAAGACCTTGAGACACCACGTACTGTTCCATATTTTAGAGCCCTGTACTTCCAAGTTTTCTTGGAAGGCAAGACTGAGGTCTCCCTTTTTGCAAGAGACACTTAAGAAGTCTTCAAGGTCACCTTCAACATCCTCTTCCATTTGGTCTTCCCATAGTCTGTCTGAAGTGGAGATGCATAGGATGATGAGGAAATTTCTCAGAACACAGATCCAGGTGGTGGCTTGCCAGCTATGTCTCTGATCCGATCTGTGAGCCACCAGGAGTTGACCCATAAATATGAGGATTATTTCATCCTGGACTCTAGCTACTTCCCTTAATTGAATGGCTCTGACACTGTTGAAGCATGATGGCTCTCGGAGCTGAAGCATCAGCAATGGATCCAAGGGGCTCACTTAGACTCCAAAGATTTTGGAGCCATTGCTTCCTCTCAGATCTTTGGCACTGGATAGCTCAGCTCTGACTTCCCCTCAAAGCAAAGGGTTGGGGGGCTTGGAGGTTGTCTGCTCTGGGAACCTCAGCGCTTGTGGGGTTGTCCTCAGCTTCTTCAGGTTCCTTTGCTTTTGCGGTGGTAGAAAGGATTTTCTTTCAATCCAGAGTAGTTTTGACTCTCCCTTCTTGGGATCAATACCCTATTCCATCTCTGGCTCCTGTGTCTGAGGCTTCTCCTCCTGCACCTCAGGAACAGCCAGACCAGATAAGCTTCCAAGCAATTTCCACCAGGGAATTCCCTGACTCTTCTGATACCTTCCCAGAACATCCCACTTTGGAGGTCCCTTGGAAGAGGATGACCAAGAGGATGCACTTGAATTCCTCTCAGGAATCCCTCACAGAAGACACTAATTTTGAAGAGGAGGAAGGGTCCTCTAGATCTCCATCTTAAGATGTCTCATTTGGAGACATCTTAGAAATCCTTTGCCAAAAATGTGGTTGGTCTACCCAAACCCTTTCTCAAGAGGAATTGGTGTTCTTGGAAGCCTTCAGGTCTGGCCCGTCTACATCTTGAAGGAATCAGACACCATGGAACCTATCCCCAAATGCCCTTACAAAATCTTAAGTACCCCTGCTGATAGACACTAGTGGACTAAAGGGATTCCTGTAGATGCCATGGTTGTTGTTGCAGTCACCAGAAAGGAGCGTGCTAAACAAAGCTCCACTGTCCATCCCCCTAACAGAGAGCCAAGGGCTTTGGACAGGTTTAGGAAATTAGTGTTTGTGTCAGCGACATTTGCCCTGTGATCGTTGAACTACCTGGCACATTTCAGTAGATTACAGAGGGACTTAATAAAGGAACTCTCTAATTCTGCCCCAAAGTCTATGTCTGGAGAGGAACAGAAGTCCTTTTCCTCACAAGTGGCCATCCTACAATTGATTACAAATGAGTCCATGAGGTTGATCTCGCATGCCTTGGAAGTTACATCAAGGGTGGCCGGTTCAGACATATCAAGAAGGAGATTGGATGCGATTGTGCAATTTTGCAGAACCTTTCAAAGCATCATTCATTGATGCTCCCTTTGATGGATCATCCTTGTTTGGCCCAACAGTAAAAGAAACTCTCATCTGCAGTGAACAGTATGGAAAGACCTTGTTTGCATCAGAATTTATTTTACTACCCTGCAGAAACCTTTCTCTAGGAATTAACGCAGCAGTAAGAAAATGTGGTTCAGAAAATCTCAAGGGCCTTTCCAGGAATTACACAGGGAATTTTCCCCCAGAGGCAGAAGGGAACAACTACATTGAAGACACACATCAAACAGATTCTTTCCATTCCTTTTCCCCCTGCAAAACTGGTCCTTAGAGCTCTAGGGTCGATGGCTGCTACAATAACTCTAATTCCCACTGCTGATTTCCACATAAGAATTCTCTAATGAACTTTGATGGTGCAATGGTCCTTTCATTGTCATCCCTTAAATCATCTGATAAAGTTGTCTCAAGTTTGCAGAAAGTCTCTTCTTTGGTGGATCTAATCCAAAGAGATCAATTAGGGTCATCCATTTATCTTCCTCCCCCAGTGTCACAATGACCACAGATGCCTCCCAGTTAGCCAGGGGGGACATAACTTGGGATGAACTGTATAAGGCACGTTGTCTGCACAAGAGACCAATTTGCATGTCAATGTCCTAGAGAGGAGAGCAGTGCTTCTAGCATTGCAGGCCTTCCGGAGTTTTCTCCCTCTAGGGACTATTGCAATACAAACAGACAACATGTCAGTAGTCTGGTACATTAACAAACAGTGGGGGGACCAAATCCTATCCCCTTTGTCAAGAAGAAATGAGAGTATGGCAGTGGGTGATCTCATCCAACCACTTTCTTGTAGCAATGCACATACCAGAGAAATCCAACATTCTAGTGGACAAACTCAACAGGAACATCCTCATGCCTTACTAGTGGTCTATCAACCAATCTCTGACAAATATGATTTCACACAGATGTGATCAACCTTGCTGCATCCTATTTGTATCCCTCCCAACAACAAATGCAGTAGGTTCTTTGCCCTTATCCCATCTCAGGGACAGTCACCAAGAGATGCTATGGTCCATGTTTGGCCCTCCAGTCTACTTTTTGCTCACCCTCCACTACCTCTCATCCACAATTTTCTTCATAGGTTCATAGGTTCATACTAGGCTATCTGCCCTAGGGCATTTATAAGCCTAGCCAGAGTATGTTTGGCTTTCGCCACCCATTTTAAATTAATTTTGCTATGCCCTTTTTCAAGGTTAGTATACTGTGCCTTTGTCTAACAGTGACATAGAAGTGATACCCGGGGTAAACCTATGATCTCCCATCCACTCATCAAGATTCCTCTTGAAGAGAGTCAATGAGGGACTCTGCCTAACCTGGACTGGGATTTTATTCCATAGTGAAGGGAGCCTCTGGGTTATGAATCTATCCCTCCAGCATGTCCTATTTATTTCAGTGCTGAGATTCAAGTCTCTCGAGCGTGTAGCTCGATGGGATTTGGATTTTTTGAGGTGCAGCATGTCCCTTAATTCCGGGTTGGACATGGCCTTATAAGTCAGGCACAGGTCACCTCTGAGCAGTCGGTATGCCACTGAGTAGAGCTGGAGTTTCTTTAACCGGGCAGCATATGGCATCTGTTTGAGCCCTTTGATCCTCTTGGTGAGGTACTTTTGGGGTCTTTCCAGTTGCTGCAGGTGTTTGGTAAGGTACATCCCAAAAGGGGCATTGTACTCGATTATAGGCCTGATGAGGGATGAGTAAAGAGGCACGATGACCTCCCCTAATCTAGATGTGAATCCCTTCATGATTAGGTGGGCTATATAAAATGTTTTTCTAACCACTTTGGCCACGTGGTTGTCAAATGAGAGATTGCTATCAACTTGGGTCCCCAGGTCCCTAATGACTTCTTCTGTACTTAATGGATTACCACCTATGTGGTAATTTGTGGGCACTTTGTTTTTGCCAAAGGGGATGACTATACACTTTTTGGCATTTAGCTTGAGGCCATGCTTCAGAAAGCACTTTGGTTGAAGAGTACATTAATTTTCATTGCTCCCTTCTGGCCTCAACAAGTGTGCTTCCCCTTCCTTTGGTCTCATTTAGTACATCCTCCTTGGAGGCTGGATTGCAGTCCAGACATCCCTTCAGGGCAAGTTCACTTGGATATTGCAAGCCTCAGGTTGACTGCATGGTTTCTCCATTTCCAATGATGATTTTACCCTCCAGTTCAAAAAAATCTTAATCTTTCCTCATAGACCTTTAACTAGAAAAATTTACAAAGGTAAATGGAAAATGTTTTCATTTTGGGCTCATCAGAGAGAGTTAGAGCCCTTTACTGCCCCACTTCCAACTGTTCTAGATTTCCTTGCCTCAATTTGTCAAGATGGAGCAAGTTTCTCCAAAAAAGTTAGCAGCCCTCTCAAGCTATCACATTGAAAATAATGTTCTCCTTTAGCATCATCCAAATAATATAAGACTTTTCTTAAGGGTACCTTCTTACTTAGACTCCAATAAAGGACTTCACTCCACCTTGGGACCTGACTATGTTTTTTCAAACCTTAGTACTTTCTCCCTTTGAACTATCAGATAAAGAAGATCTCAAGTTTCTTTCTTGGAAAACTGTCTTTCTGGTAGCTATAACTTCTGCAAGATGAGTATCTGAATTCTAAGCACTGTATTCCAAACCACAGTATTTGATATTTCACAAGGACAGGGTTAGTTTACACACAAATCCTTTTTAAACCAACATCAATTTGCCAGTTTCTTGACCAAATTTGAAAATAAGGAAGAATACACCTTTCATTTTCTTGATGTACGTAGCCAAGTTTCACTAGAGGGTCTCTAGCTGTGGTCTGCTCTGCCCTGGCATCTTGGCCCCTGTACCCAACTCAATTTGTGGGTACTCCTGATACAGCCTCAGCCTACCTGGTGTGTTAAGAACCCTATCCATACGCTTGTGGCCTCAACCTCCAGCTTGCTGCACCCTCTATCAAGGAAAACAATAATACCCAACTCAATTTGTGCCTACTCCTGATACAGCCTCAGCCTACCTGGTGTGTTAAGAACCCTATCCATACACTTGTGGCCTCAACCTCCAGCTTGCTGCACCCTCTATCAAGGAAAACAATAATACCCAACTCAATTTGTGCCTATTCCTGATACAGCCTCAGCCTACCTGGTGTGTTAAGAACCCTATCCATACACTTGTGGCCTCAACCTCCAGCTTGCTGCACCCTCTATCAAGGAAAACAATAATACCCAACTCAATTTGTGCCTACTCCTGATACAGCCTCAGCCTACCTGGTGTGTTAAGAACCCTATCCATACGCTTGTGGCCTCAACCTCCAGCTTGCTGCACCCTCTATCAAGGAAAACAATAATACCCAACTCAATTTGTGCCTACTCCTGATACAGCCTCAGCCTACCTGGTGTGTTAAGAACCCTATCCATACGCTTGTGGTCTCAACCTCCAGCTTGCTGCACCCTCTATCAAGGAAAACAATAAGTATGTTATGGACTAAATTTATCTGGTAAAGCAGACCCTATCCACCACCAGTTTCAGGGCTTCAAAGTCCGCTGGAAGCCTGAGTAGACAGCAGCCTTACCCCTACTCTGTACCTACCTAACAGCCTATACACCTCTTCCACTTACCTTCACCCCCTCACTATAGATTTCTTTCTCTACTCTCCTACACTTTTCTGCTCCCTTACAAACTCACCTTCATTTCCTGAACTGCCCACTAGGGGGTGCCTTTTAGTTTGTACTCCTCAAGAAGTCTTTCTCTACATTTCCCCTTTATTCTCAAACCTTCTCCACTCATAACATACCTTTCCAACCTGTAGCTACCTGCGTTGCTGATTGTTTCCTTGCTAACTTCTCTTCCTTTGTCTCTACCCAGTCCATTCGCCCTGCGGGCTCACTCCGCTCCCCTACCCTACCCCCAAATTCCACCCACCCCCAGTGCATCCACACTTATATCTACCTAACCACACCCCCTCTCCTTTTCCTCCAATTACAACCCAACCACAACTAACCAATCATCTCTTTTCCCTCCATACTTCTTCCTTTAACCACACCCTTTCAAATACACCACTTAACTTGCCTAACAATACCACACCCACTTCACTTGTACTAGTTACTAAAAGTGAATACCCACCTTTAAAATGTATAAACTCCCCACCCTAGTACTCAAACATACCATAGTTGTGCTCTCACTTATTCCCACTCTAATATTAGCACACCTTACTACCTCCTATGAACAGCCACTACTTTCACACCTTAACAACCCAGCTAAACAAACTTCCTCTTTAATTCCTACCTACCTCAACCATCACATCAACATAACTTCCACACCTAGCTATCTTTTACCTAGATATCATAGAATAACCCACATAAAACATGTATACCCAAATCCCAGAAAGATACCCCTTCCTCATAGTAAATATACAAACACTACATACCTAACCCTACTTCTCTCACTTAAGAATGGAGATATTCACCCAAACCCAGGTCCAATTGACTCCTCCTTAAATCAATCCATTTACCTAAACCCCACTGTTAACCCACTATTTAAAAAACCCAAAAACTCACTCTCAATAGCTAACCACAACATACGTAGTATTAATAATAAAACAACTCAACTACATGCTCTCTTAGAACTCTACTCCTTTGATATTATTTGTCTAACAGAAACCTGGTTAAAACCCTTAACAAAAGACAGCAAACTCATTCCTCCTGGCTATAATATCTTACGTCCCGACAGAGAATCTAAAAAAGGTGGTAGTATAGCTATCTTATTTAAATCCAGCCTACAAATAACCACTTTCCATCAAAAACCTCCCCGAGACTCTAATGCTGAAATTCTTATTACCAAACTTGAACTAAACACGGCCAAATCAATCTTTATTATTTGCATTTATGTTCCCCCAGGAAATAATATTTCTACCATAGAAAAGCTCCTATGTTGGCTATCACTAAACTTACCCCAAGAAACAATCATCCTAGGTGACGTAAACATTGATTGGCAATCTCGTAACAACAAACATCCTACTAGCCATATTAACCTTTATGAATTCTCTCAGACTATCACCTCCCCCACTAGAATAAATAAAACTAACAAAAAAGAAAGTACCATAGACTGGATACTCACCAATAATCAACCCCATACTTTTGTAACAGGAACCCTCCCTGATGATATAAGTGATCACTTATTAACCTACATCATCAGGCTCAAAACCAACCCTTCTACCCAAAACATAACCAGAACAATCAGATCTAAAACAAATTTTAACTTGGAGCTATTTTAAACTGAACTGAAGGCATGTAACTGGACACCCTTAAAACACCTTTCTCTTGAAGCTGTAGATTTCTTTAATGCTAAGTTTCTGACCATACTCAACTACCATGCCCCCACACGCTCTATTAAAATTAGAACTAAATCTGCCCCCTGGCTCTCAATAGAAACCAAACAAAAAATCAATCTAAGAAATAAAATCTGCAACAAATCTCGCTTAACTAAAAACACAGCAGATTACCAAAACTTCAAACAACTGAGAAATGAGAACAAAAAAAGCAATAATGAACAATAAAAAAACTACTACCTGAAACCTCAACATACTCGCCAAAATAACCCACAAAAGTTCTGGGCAAACATAAATCAATTACTACAGCCAAGTAAACCTGTCACACCCAACCCACAAGGCTCTGACATAAGGAACCCCAACCAAATTGCAAATTACTTTAATTCCTTCTTTACTGAAACTATTCAAACCCTAGCCAGTCAACTCCCCATCAAAAACACAAACATATCTAACAGCAACCTAAACCCACCCTCCATTTCGCTTCCAACCTGTCCCAACAACTTATATTCTCTCCCTTCTCAAAAAACTCAAATCATGTACTCCCTCTGCAGACCTAATACCAGCAGAATACTTGCAATTAGCAGCCATATCAATAGCCTACCCAATTTCCATACTGATAAACAGAACCATCACTGAAGGATATGTCCCTAAACTTTGGAAAATCTCCCACATTATCCCACTTCATAAGGGTGGAAGTTCTACTGAAATCTCTAACTACCATCCTATAGCCCTTTTCTCTCCCTTATCTAAGATTATGGAAAGGTGTATCCACAAGCAACTGCTTCACCACCTTCTCCAAAATAACTTACTCTCTAAAACCCAACATGGTTTCAGACCATCCCACAGTACCACCACTGCCCTCCTCTCCTTTACAGACACAATCAACAAAAATCGCAACAATAACACCCTTTCCTCTGCACTTTTTTAGATCTATCCAAAGCTTTCGACATGGTCAACCACCAAATACTCATACACATTCTTCAATCCTTGTCAATTGATACCCAATCTATTAACTGGTTTAAGTCCTACTTAAATAACAGACATCAAGCAGTACTCTGGAACTCCACTCTATCCTCCCAGCTACCTGTCAACATTGGTGTCCTACAAGGGTCCATACTGGGTCCCCTCCTATTTTCTTTATTTATCAATGACCTCCACCAAGTTGCTCCCCAAGCTATATGTATACAGTACGCAGACGATTCTACACTAATCTGCTCAGCCACATCTGTATCAGACCTTCACTCCCTCACACAACACATATTTAAATCTGTAGAAGAATGGTTTTCCCAACGCTGTCTACTACTTAACCCAAAAAAAACTAAACTCCTCCTCTTCACACCTTCCAGCAAATCTCCCCACATTGACTTTACTATAACATCAAAAAATGGCACACCTATATCACAAGATTCTACTACCAAACTACTAGGCATTACCATTGATAACAACCTTAACTTTGATGCCCATATAGACAACACATTGAAAACCATTAACAAAAAAATAGGCTCTCTTTACAGAATCAAACCTTTCCTCACTCCAGAATCTAGAACAGCTATAGCCCAGTCCCACCTTATCTCACCCCTTCTATATGCCTCTCCCATATTTGCCAACTTATCAAAAAAGAATTTGTTGAAATTAAACAACTCCTACCAAAACATAGCCAGATTTGCAACAGGAAACCCTTACAGAACCCACCACTGTACTAATTTAAAACAACTAGGCTGGCTTGAATTTCAGCAGCAACTAAAAATTAATCAATTAGGCATAGCCCATCAAATTCTTTATCAACCTGACAAAACACCTATACTATCTACTCTTATTCACCCATACCATAACCTAAAGTCCCTAAGATCTGCACACAAACATCTTATACATACTGTCAAGTCAAACAACAAGGCCGGAGACTCTCTTTTTTCTAACACTGTTGGAAAAGATTGGAACCTGCTTCCCTCTGAACTTTTGTCTATTCCCTCAAAATCTCTCTTTAAAAAGAAACTCAAGCTATACATCAAAACACAATGGCTGTGCCCCTGTACTAATCCTGACTAACTTTATTTCTTGACCCCGGACTATACTTCACATCTGTAATACCCAAATTCTATGTCAAATTGGCACCCACTGATCTGTAACTCCTTCTTACTATCTATGAAAAAAAAAAAAAAAGTGTACTTACTTTTCTTCTTACTTTCCTATATCCCTACTCTCTGTACATTTTGTAGTATTCTCCATGTATGTCATGTGCTACAATATTTTGTTTATTTCCTAACTACTGCATGTTTATATCTTATAACGTTGTCACTAGTAACAATGTCTTAATTTTATCTAATTGTATCTAATTACTTTACATGCATTTCTTTAAAGGGATTTTATTTAGTATCATTAGAATTGTTAATTCCGGAGCTTATCTCCCCGGGCCTCTACTGAAAATGGACATATATCCAGCTAGACTAGCCCGGTCAACAAATGTAAAATAAATAATAAATAAATAAATAAATTTTGTTTCTACCTTCACAGGACCAAGGAATTCAAAAAACTGATCAGTTATTTGTCTGTTTTACTAGTAAAAAATTGGGAAGACCATTTTCAAAACTTACACTGGCTAAATGGATAACAAATTGTATTTCCTATGTTTATTCCTTGAAAGATATAACTTTACCAAGACAACCAAAAGTCCCTTCAACCAGGTCAGTGTCTATGTTGGCTGCTTTTTGGGATAGACCCTCTATTAATGATATTTGTGCAGCTGCCACTTGGTCTAATACTCATACTTTTATTGCACATTACAAATTGGACATTATTTCCAGAAATGCAGCTACCTTTGGTTCCGCAGTGCTCGGGAACATCCTTCCATGAGGGCCACCTACGGTTACCATAGCTGGGGGCTCTGCCCCATTCAATGAATGAAAATGACAGCATCAGATAAAAAAGTTATGCACTCATCATAGTGTTCCATCTCTGTTGTCCATTTTCATTCTTCTTCACCCCCCCTTTCCTCCTGTCCATGACTTTTGGGAGACCTAATGGAAATGTTGTTAGGAACTATAGTTCCAGTTTGAGCTCCTGATCTTTCCTGTCATAGCATTGTTACTGTAGTTTAGGATTATTATATATATTATATCAGCAAACTGGATATGAGGGTTTGTAGTGGACAGGGGAATTATGGGTAAGGGAGGAGCTTGAGATTTGATTTTAGAATTGCTAGAAATGGCAGATTCAGATCCAGAGATCATATTCAAACACATTCATTGAGGAAGAATGAAAATGGACAACACAGATGGAACATTATGGTGATACATAACTTATTTTTTACATATAAGTTATTGAAAGACAATTTGTCGAACTGAAAAATAAAAACCTGTTTTTTTTCTATGTGAGGTCCCTCAATAGAGAAATTGGGGAATTTGCCCTTTCCCCACTGTAGTGTGATCTCAGAGTTGGTTTATATAATTAGCAGAAAGGGTGTGGTGGGTGCTGTGATGTTTGCTCTTTCCTGCAAAAGCAATGTTTTTGTTTGTCACTTTAATTATATATGTGCCAATTCAGCCAATTGTGGTTAATCAGCTGTATTTTCATGTGTTGTTTTTCTTGATGCAGTGACAAAAAGATAGATAGATAGATAGATAGATAGATAGATAGATAGATAGATAGATAGATAGATAGATATAGATATCTGTATATGAGTTTACACACACACACACACACACACACACACACACACACACACACACACACACACACACATATATATATATATAGAGAGAGAGAGAGAGAGAGAGAAACACTTTATAATCTCAAAATACTGAAATGTCAAATTTCAGTATCTCGAGATTATAAAGTCAAAATATGAAAATAGCGAAAGTGAACATCGTGAATTCAAATATCTCAGATTTGCAGTTCTGGCTTTATGCTACATAATGTCCGGGATTGTATGTGGATGCTGTGCGGTGCCATGTGTGGATTTAGTTGTTCTGTCAGGGGGTTCGCGGTTTTGCTGTTTCAGTGTTGTGTGGATTTGATTTCATGGTCTCGAAAAACAGAAATTCGAGACTATTTTGAGATTATGAAGTGAATATAGATATATATATATATATATATATATATATATATATATATATATATAGATATATAGACATTTATGGGTCATAGATAAAAAAATCAAAATTCAAATCCACTTTCTCAAATAGGAGTGATGCCTGCTCTTCAAAGCATGCATTAACTGAAAATAAACACTATCAAATTCAAAAAAATTGCAGAAGGAAAACATTTTCCTATTGTAGTCTTTCAAGAAAAAAAATATATATAATCAAAATCAGAATAAATCAGAATAAACTTGTCTGATTGATATGGGTTTTCCTAAGGTAAGCTGCAAGTTTAAGGTTAGTAGTTATTAATGAAGTGATGCAATGCTAAACCTGACTGCAACATCTCTCTTGTCCCTAATCCTAGCCCTGAACTTCACCTTAGAACAAACCCTTTCTATAACCCTACTGCTGCAAAGGACAGGTGCACACCCCACACCACACATGCATCTCCATATAAGATAAAAATAAATCCATCCCCTTACCGAATTTTTACGCTAACACTAACACACATAAAATCACACTCACACTCATAATCCCTAATGCTGAAATTTTCAGAATATCTGAGAGTTTCAGCATTAAAAACAAACCCAAGTTAGCTGCATATACAACAGCACGGCACTACTTCATTCAGCTAAAGCACCTTTCCATGAACAAGACATTTGATAAAAAAAACTTTCAATCAACTAAACATCCACAGCACACATTTGACACAATCGACATTTGACCACCTCACATGTAACCATATAGGTATGTGTATGTATATATATATATATATATACATCTATATATATATATATATATATATATATATATATATATATATATATATATATATATATATATATATATATATATGCATATACATAGAGAGAAAGAGAGAGAGAGAGACACTAATATAAAAGGGTAAACAGGTCACACAGACAAACTATTCAGTAAAAACTGCAAGAAAAAGCTAGACAAGTTACAGTTTTCACTGTGTGATACCTTAAACCTCCAGTAATACAAACCAATAGAAAATATGTAAATGATCTCCGAAGGACATTAAGTCTTTCAACTACATGGTTTCTGTCTTTGTGGTTATATTACAGCTAATAAATCCAAATCCCGCTAGCTATGAACAAGGATGTTTTAGCTTTTCAATTGGCCTTATCAGTATAGAATAAATTAATATTTTGCTATACTGCAGAAATTTAAGCCCCGGGATTGATGATGCTCGGCGCAAGGACAGCGTTAGCCTTGCGCTGACCATGCAGTGTAGAGATGGCGCAGCAGCACCACATGCATATTAATGAAGGCGCACTCCCGCAATGGCCACGTGCATAGGAAATGTGCACGAGTGCAGGGGGCATGTCTAAAGCGCTGCACGGATGCATGAACATGGCTGCATATGTGCAACCTAAAATGCTGACTAGTATAGCCTGCCTATAATAATAATCACTCCTGTCAGTGTCTGTGGACACTGAAATGTATGCAAAGCATACACGACAGCTTTGCAAACACCAAAAAAAAGTAAACACAAAGGCATGTATCTGAATATCGAGTCCCCGTCCCTCGAACAAATGACATTTAAAACCCTGTGACCGTATTCCATTGTAGTGTTGATAGTTATACCAAGTGGAAGCGAAAGACAGCATGTTAGTGCACCGCCGCCATTTGTTAAGTCTAGCCCAATGGTTAGGGTTGCCACCTGTCCCACATTGTGAGGGACAGTCCCCCTCTAGGCAGTTGTGCCCATACCAAAACCATTATAAATGTCAAATGTCTTGTGATTGTAGGACATAATTATGTCCCATATTTTATGTAATAGTCCCATACAATACTTATTTCCGTATGTAAAGTACCTAAATATTACAAGAAACAGAATAAGCAATTAAATGAAACAGAATAAGCAACTAAACTGCTACAACAATAAGCTTACATTTAGGCATAAAACTAAAGTACTAGCCTTTGTTCTGACCGTGGGTGTGTTGGCCTGTAAAATCTGATGTGTGTCCCGAAAATGTCCCATTTTGGTCATATGAAAAGGTGGCAACCCTACCAATGGTCATAGCATTCTCTCAATATTTGCCCATTCGCGGTCCAAGTCGCCCTTGTCAGGACGGCCAAAAGATGAACGGGTATTACCCAGGTCTACCTACTATGTCATGAAAGATAAGTATTTGCATGTACCTATGTGTGTGAAGTACAGCATGTGGAAGATCATAAATGCTAGGGTAGTCCTCACAACCATGCTGGTACCAGAGATATGTAGTGTACGCAATGTGTTCTGTTGACTGTGCCATGGGCCATCAACCAGAGAAGGGATGGATGGTGTGTGTGGAATATGGGGGTGGGGGGGTGACGGGTAATGTAATAATTTGCCAAGGGGAGACTGGGTTGGATGCACAATAGGTGAACTGGAGGTGTATGAGGGAGCAGTGGGTGAATCAGAAAGAAAACCAAAGAACAAACATTCACATCTGCAATACAACCTGACAGGCCATACTGTAGAACACAATACCACAAACATATGAACATTAAAATGTGTGATACACATGTACAGAAACGTTACCAGCACATACCCACATAATGGTCTGGCCTGAACTGAGCCATCCAACCCCAACACACCTGGATACATAATTGAATACCCATCATCCCCTCCACAGCACACCCCCCCTTCCTGAACATCCACCAAAACCACCCATACTCGGGTAGCTAGCTTGGTGCAGCCATATCTGCACATAGTGACCCCTACTCATGTCTAGTAGGCAGTCTCACCCTAGGCAGTCTCAGGATTGCAAACTATGTATCCCTTGCATGTATAACCCTACCTCATTTTCGTAAAGCCAAAAGAATCAAGGTCATTGGTACCCACAGTTTTTGGATATCCCACATGGGATAAGTATTTGTTCTAAACATTAGACTTGGTGTCACGACATGATGTCCAGTCCTGTAGACATCTGGACACAAGTTGTATGAGCAGTAGTTGTCCACAAGCCTGCTCAGCCTCCAGCCGGTCCTGCAGAACCTATGACCTTGGATTAAACACCTGACCATGATGGACGTCTCCCCACGTGCATTATTGGGAATATGTACCTTACACATTTGCATAGTGGCAGTTAGATATAGGGTGATTAAGGCACTTTAAAGCAGATGTAAGTAGGGTTACAACCTGTTCCACTTTGTGAGGGACAGTCCCTTTTTGGGCAGTTGTGTCCTGACCAAAAATAATACAATGGCAAATGTCCTGAGATTGTAGGAAATAATTATGTCCCATATTTCACGTAACAGTTGCATAAAATAGTTATTTCTGTATGTAAAATACTTAATTGTTACAGTAAATAGAATAAGCAACTAAACTGCTACAAGAATAAGCTTTCATTTTAGGTAAATAAGT
Source organism: Protopterus annectens (assembly GCF_019279795.1). Classification (NCBI taxonomy): domain Eukaryota; kingdom Metazoa; phylum Chordata; order Ceratodontiformes; family Protopteridae; genus Protopterus; species Protopterus annectens. The sequence continues at coordinate 1,051,411,154 of NC_056726.1, read as the reverse complement.
AAAGTTCTAACCTTTGTACTGACCGTGGGTATGTGATGTATATATATATATATATATATATATATATATATATATTTATACACAGAAAGAACATGGGAACAAGAAAGCATTCATAATGAATGCGAAGGAATATAACTGGCCAGAGGTGGCCAAAATCCCTGTGTCTCTAACCACAGATAGAATGCTAACAGTGGGAGTAACCTTGTCCACGTGCTAAATCTGACTTTCAAATGGGTACAAGGCTGTCCCAGTCCCCAGTCGGACAAGACTAAACCCAGATGACCACATGAACACTCTGACAATCAAACACACATATGTGCCAGGACTATAGGCTTTGGAGGTCTGAATATACTCGGAGTGAGTCAACATGCGGCATGGGTCCAGAGCAGTAGGGAATGGCACATGTGTAGTAGTGCGGTTTTCTCAACAGGAAAATTATGCCTGCTGTGTAAGTGAAGTGTTGAGGTGTGTGTTTGGGTAACTATGAACAATGGGTATACATATAAATGAAGCAGAACACAAATAGTGTAGTGGTTAGAGCATCCGCCTAAGAAACAGGCATTCACGGTTCAAGTTTGACTATAGCACATATCATTTTCCTTGTGGAATGAATGTCATTCTGCTGCAAAGCCAGCATTTAAACATGTAAAAGTGAACATGTGTATCGCATGGGACTATTAACCAGATCCCTTGAAACAAAGTGGTACTGTCATAATGAATAAGGCACAAGCAAGGACAAATAAGTGGCAGTAAACATATGTAACACACAGTAAGCATAGGCGAGTGCACCTGCGTGGGGGTAAGTAGCTCCCAGCATAGGAAATGTATGTTTGCATGTACATATGTAATATATATATATATATATATATATATATATATATATATATATATATATATATATATATATATATATATATATATATATATATATATATATATATATATATATATATATATATATATATATATATATATATATACATATATATATATATATATATATATATATATATATATATATATATATATATAGACACACACTCGTGTGTGTATAGATATATATCTACATACATGAAATATATATATATATATCTATATATATATATATATATATATATATATATATATATGAAGAATGAACGTAGTAACAGTAAAGCATATACAAGGGATGTAAAGGGAATCAAGAGTAAATATGGTATTATATAGTGCTGTCAGCGTATGTCATAAAAAGCTGCCCAGGAGTGAGCAGAGCAACGCTACTCACACCACAGGCAGGGTTTTACCAGTGGGAGTAACATTGTTGAATTGCTAAGCCTACTTCACACAGATGTTATGTAGTCCATGCTGGGACCACCAAAAATTGTAAAGCGCAAATGTCCGTAATCTATAAGCCCAGGAAAGGCATGTATGTGCAAATATACATGGCGGGAGACCCTGTGACTACACGAGGTAGGACAAAATGTGTGTAGGGCCCCAAACACTCTGGAGAGGGCAATGTGTAAAAGTGTGACATGGCTGTGATAACAAGCGGATAATGGATGTTACGCGTTTAAATTCAACACGGGTGGGGTGGAGGAACTATGGATATGCAATTATGGATCCAGGCATGTCAGGGTTGGATGGCCCAGTTCTATTGGACAGCCCCGTGGAGGTCAGCTAGTTTGTAATAGGTATATTTGCATACACACATGCAGACAACAATATGTTGAAGTACATTCTCTGTAACACATTCATTCTATTTGTTGACATAAATAATAGGAATGTGCACATACAAACATCGACAATAGATGCAATAATAGGCTGTGCAAAAGAGGGATGGGTCGAATCACACTGTATCACATTCCAATTACCATTGGTAATCCATACATGAACATATTTCGACATCTGTCCACTGTATAACGTGCTAAATACCGATTACAAGATAACTGGAGTGAAGTGTCGATGTCATAATGAATAAGGCACTAGTATGCTGGTGAAGCATATATAAACACCATTACGCATGTCTAAGTGTGTATGTGGAATGTGTTGGTTTCCAGAAACACAGATGTATATATATATATTGATATATATATGTATGTATATATATATATATATATATATATATATATATATATATATATATATATATATATATGCATATATATATATATATATATGTATATATATATATATATATATATATATATATATATATATATATAGTGTGTGCGTAGATATATAGAGATATACAGCTGTGATAGGAAAAAGCACACAGGAATAACATTTGTTCACAGGCTATGGCAATGGAAGTGAGGAGCCCAGGCAAGACACATGACACACGCAGCATGCCCTTCCACCCCCCCCCCCACTACAACCGGACATGGGAACTATACATGCAAGCAATGTAAGGTGTCCACTGCTCCCCAGACCACAAACAGGATACACCCAGGGAGGGGGGACACAGTAAACCCGTGGATTCTAATCATGGAACACATACTGGAGGGTCCCTTGCAGGACACCCCAAAATTGGCCAAACCATGGAATGCGATAGATCATCCGTTTTGTCCGTGGTGATTACAGACTAAGAATAAAAGGGTGGGTAACCCAGAGTACTCATGGGCCAAAACAATTGTATGAACTGGGTCTCATGAAGTGGAGAGTGGGCAGAGTGTAGTGGTGTGTCCACAACCCACCAGGTCCCAGAGTAAGGATGGATACTGTCGAGAAGGTGAGGGTGGGGGAATTATGGGTAGCTACTTATGGGTCTAGGTGTGCAGGTGTTGGCTGATGTTGGGCAATATGGACAGGCCTAGGGATGTAAGCGAATGTGTTCATTGGGCAGAGGCATCACCCAATGAGCAGCCACACCCACTGCGAGACCCGCTAAAGCAAATTGTAATCTATATGGCATGGAATGGAATAACCAGATGTAGATGTATATAAGTAGAGCTATGTGTGTGTATATGTACCCATAGCGAGATAGAGATATGCTTCGCCCTTGGAGTACTATGAATGTATACATACAGAGAAAGAATACAGATACATGCCCACATATGGCTATACATATGCAGACAACCGTAGACCCATATGTTGATAGATTTTATATATATATATATATATATATATATATATATATATATTACATACGCACACAAATATATATATATATATATATATATATATATATACTACTGAAAACTTCCGAACTGTTAAAAACAAGAACAGAATTCCAATGAATAGACACTGAGCCAGAACTGTTATTTGCTGAGCGCTTTCGTTCGCTTTATTGGTAACAATCGAACTTCATCAGAGCAAAATAGTAGTATAAGTTTATTTCTTCCTAGTCTTATTCGTCTTATTCGGTTTTGTTTTAATAGTAGTATAAGTTTATTTCTTCCTAGTCTTATTCGGTTTTGTTTTTCTTAATTATCTTCTTCTATATATATATATATATATATATATATATATATATATATATATATATATATATCTATATATATAGACAGCAAGATATGAATATACATCTATGCATACATATGCAGATATATCTGTATATATTAATGTAAATATATATATATATATATATATATATATATATATGTGTGTGTGTGTGTGTGTGTGTGTGTGTGTGTGTGTGTGTGTGTGTGTGTGTGTGTGTATATATATATATATATATATATATATATATATATATATATATATATATATATATATATATATATATATTACAGTAAATATACACATGTATATATCTAGGTTATGTTACAGCAGTTACGGGTAACATATGTTCAGACTGGGCATATGTTGGTTGGAGGTCCAATAAACAAACATCTACCTCCCACCCCCCAGCTAGGCCAGTGAGACATACAAACAAACAATAAAGGTAAATACACCACTGCTTCCCAGACCACCAGCAGGAAACTACCAGTGGGAGAGATCTACAAGGTCTACACTTTAAACATGGACAGCGATGTCTCTTGTGGGACACCAAAAATGTTGTTCTTGTAGCCAAGCCATGCAAAGATTGCTGCGACCAGGGTGTAGCTATACATGGACAAGTAGGTTGTGCAAGCCTGATAACACATGGGTTGACACAACATACGACATGTGTCCCAACACGGGGAGAGTGGGCAGTGTGTAGGGGTGTGTTTATACCCCACCTGCATCCACAGTAAGGATGAGTGCTGTAGAGGACTAGCAGGTAGGGGAACCACGGGTATGCAATCATGGGCCTAGGTGTTTAGGTGTTGGCTGGCAGTGACGTATTAGGACCGCCCCGTGGATATAAGTAATATTCCGATGTGGGTATTGCAGATGCCCCTACCTCCCAAATCTTACGAGCACATCTACTGGATAGTCCGTAAACCATTGGGCGAACACATAGGGACCATATCATTGAACTGTCCCCGATTACCAGGGACGTCCATGATTACAAATCAGAATCTAACACAGTCCCAACTAAACCCTCCTAGAACTAGTGATATTAGGAGGAAAGGTGGCGGAATACATGTAATGAATAATGACAACATGTAAGAGTCATAAACAGTATACACCTCAGACAATGTGTATGAATACATATGTGCTCTGGGTCCGTCAATGTGTCAGGTTAATAGCAGCAAACTTCTAAATGTGTCCCTGAGGTGGTTATGCAGTGTCCCTGATTCAGTGTTCATTCTTCCCCATTCATATGAGAGGTCTGCTAGTGAGAGAAAGCGCATGTTCTGCCGACTACCTTAGAAAGATGATGAAATAATAGGGTTGGGGTTACCACCTGTCCACCTTTGTGAGGGACACACCCCGTTGGACAGTTGTGTCCTGCAAAATAAATGTAAATATGACAAATGTCCTGTGATTTAGGGCAAAGATTTCCTATATTGTCTGTAGTAGTTGCATAAAACAATTATTTTGTATCTGAAACACCTAAATGTTATAAGAAACAGTATAAGCAACTATAATGCTACAAGAATAACCTTTTATTTAGGCAAAACAGTGAAGTACTCTCCTTTCTGCTGGCTGTGGGTATGTGTTGCCCTGCAAAATCTGACGTCTCTACATAAAGGTCCTATAGGGTTGCCACCTTTTCAAATGGCCAACGTGGGACATGTTCTGTAGAAATTTCAGACTTTCCAGGACAAAACATAACTTCAGCCGTGCATAGTACAGAATTACACTTATTTACACAAATAAAAGTTTATTCTAGTAACATTTGAATTGCTTATGCTACTTCACAAAACATATAGAAGTTTCATATATAAAATAACTGTTTTATGCAACTATTAAAGAAACGTAGAATATAATATTGTCCTGTAATCAGGATATTTTCTATGTCTTGATTATTTTTGCAGGACACAACTGCCTAAAGAGGGACTGTCCCTCACAAAGTAGGACAGGTTTTAACCCTAAAGTCCCACCTTGGCCAATTGAAAAGGTGGCAAACCTATAACAGGTATGCGGTAGCATGACTCGGCCGACGGATGTGGCTCCCAAAACCCAATTAATTGTCTGTATTGAAGAGTCTCGGTTCCCATGTATCAGCCAGATGGGAGCAGATTGTATGAGGAACACACAAATAATATGATTAATTCAATGGACAGGCCGCTGATTCCGTACAGTTGAATGCCATGCCATCACCTAATGGGCAGCCATTCCCGATACTGCAGTCATGTAGTCCAATGTAATAGGCATCACAAGGTAATATTGTGGTTCTCGCTCTCACCCAGCGGTGTGAGTGACAGATGCAAACACCAATGTCAGTGCATTTGCAAGTGCGGGAGCAAGTGGGTGTAAGTGTGTTTGGCTACCAGTACGCAAGTATTGCACTGGTAATGCAATGTAAAGGCTAACCAAGTGTAAGAAGCTGTAACCAGAGGTCAGCAGTGCTTAACACCATGCAAACCCATGCACACCTGCTCCCAACTGCTTTAATGTGCCTTATTCCCTCCGTATCCAATGGCCTTGTTCTGCCCTGCAACCAAATAAATGTCCTTTGCAAGGGTCTGAACCAGGACCCTGCGCACACAGCTAATTTGAATTACCAATACACCGTGGCAGATATACAGACAATGGACAGTACCACAAACATATCATACAGTGCAGTCATTCAACAGTATAGGAATGTATCACATCATGTAGATGTATATGTCAGTGTTTATGTCCAGCATATAGGTACATACATATATAGAGATATATCAGGAACATACTATGTGGCAACAAAGCATTACAAATGAATGAAACAGGAAACACCAGTGATGCCTGTATTATGTAGAGGTGTTGCTCTATGTGATCTCAAGACTCCCTCAGACAGACATGTGTCAGTCATGCACGCAAATAGTTGTACATTGGCCATATACATCACTCTGTGCATGTAATGTACATTAACACAACAGTACCTGTCTAATCATTATGTGTGAACAGTACTCTTGCAAGGTGCTGTGTGCAACATCATCATCATGATAAAGGTAAATGGGGTAACCATAGAGGGATCGGTAGTGTTGTGTGTACAATGGGGTCATCCTCATCATGTGTACGTGGACCATGTAGGAGTGATGTGCATACCAGAATTGTGCGCCTGACGGACAGGGGTGAGGATAACAGGAGTATGTTGTGATGCATATTACAAGGGTTACATGTGTCCAGTGGGCATGTGTGTGTAATGGACAGCTATTTATAGGGCAGATGTTGTCCTAGGAGCCGATTGGCCTTATGTTTCCGTAGGTGAGGGACGGATGTAGGGGAAGGAGTGTAGGTATGGCCATGGAGGATAGGTAGGGTAGGATCACAGAAAAGACAGCATACAGGGTTGGTATATGACACATGTGGGGGGGATACACCCTGGACGGGGATGGGTGTTCAGTATTCACAAGCCCATGGGAACAGTGGGACGGAGGTCCCCAGCCATGGGCAACTACCACTGTACCTAAACAGCTGCAAAGGAGGCAGTGCTGGGGGCTGTCCAGGAGGGGCAGCATCACCCTGTAAATGTGACACTACGCCCTTGAGCTGGCGTATATGGCTTTGGAACCCCTTAGTGAGCCACCAACGCAACACATCCGGGACTGCACGACAGCAGACATATACCTGTCTGGTCCCGCTCCCAGGGGGACATGCTCCATCCTCAGTGGCGGTATCACCAGAAGGTGGTGCAAAGCCAACAGAGGTTGATGTCCAAGGCTGGGCCCCATATGTGCTAGTGCCCGGTGCCATGGTCAGCTGAAGTGGGACAAGAGGTTCTGCCGGGACCTCCCAACCCATTCAGCCTATGGTGTTGCAGTTTAAACCCACATATGGATTAATGATAGACAACAGCATACAGGATTACCTACAACAGTATGTATAGATAACACCATCAACCCAACACAAAAGCATACAGGATTACCTACAACAGTATGCATAGATATCACCATCAACCCAACACAGCAGATGGTAAACATTTGCAGAGGGAGCACAACACATGCATATATACTGCATGCCATCTGTACAATGTGTAGTAGACGTGTGACTGCAGGTATGAACAGTTGCCCATTATTGGCTTGTCACTGGGAACCCCAGACAGTGTCTGTCATACCACTGGCTCATGTGACACATGTCCAGTCAGGGACGCGATGGCAGTAACACATCCCTTTCATCATGTACTGTCTGCAATCCTCACACCATGCTTCTGCTGTGCACAGATGTGTGTTCAGTGTGTAAAACAATAAACAAATGGTTGCACACACTAACCAGTTCATAGATGGCCCTACAGATGGGGGTCCCTCATGAACAGAGTACTGTCATGTCTGTATTGTAACATAAAGTATAGCCATTACCACACACATGTTAAACATGGAGTAGTCTCAATGCAGCATAGCTACAATCACATGCTGTAGTCATGTGTGGCACATCACCCTCCTGTCTTTAGGCTATTTCCCACTGTGTAAAATGTTTGAGGAACATCCAGATATCATCTGTGATGCCATGTCAGAACACCACATCCAGGTACCACTCACAGTGACTGTCATGGCCAAATAACAACATGTTTTTCCTAGATAGTGTATTGTGTTTATCATGAGGATGGCTATGGGAACACCATCACAGCTGTACCACATGCAATCAGCTAGAGGAGGACTGCAATAGGTGCAGAGGCCATCACGTGACCATGTCCATCACTTACAATACACATGCTGTTGCTGTGCAGGTGTACTCCTTCACATCCACCAGAGTGTGTGGGTGCGACAGGCAAAGTACACCAGCGAAGGGCTTGGAGACTTAACCCTAAGCATCATCTGCCACACACCTAACAGTACAGGGGTCAAACCCCTGACTGACTACTCATTACTATTACATGTGCATGACATTACTACATGTGCCACAAAGGCGACATGTTGCTGTGCTGTAAGAACATATATGTGTGTAGGTGAGTGACATCTGCAACAGAGATATAGTAGACGTACATTAGGTGTGGCACACATGGCTGTCCACGTGAACGGATGCCATTGTCACCACAACCATACTCTCTAATGGACACGCATTGACATTCTTTGCCAGGGCCACAAATACACAACTTAACTACTTAGTTTGCCACACTGCAGTAATGCACAGGACTACATACACCACAGGGGATATCTGGAGGTTCTATGAGCTAGGGCATGTGAAAGTCCTTGACATCTGTTGGTATGCCAACAAGGGTTATTCTGGGAGGGACTGTGGTTGCGAGCATCACAACCCACATTCAGCCAGAAGGTGCCAGTACTGGCATGCAGGTATGCATTGCTTCATGGGTGTGTAGTGTTTGGCTGTGCAAGATGGCTGTACAAGGCTGGGTAAGGGGTAATCCCTGGCATTGCATCACCCGACAATGGTGTGCAGTGCAGGGGTGTAGTGTCTGCAATGTCCCACGCAGATGGGTACTGCATGATCTGGCCTGACATCCTGGTTACCAATGTGTATGGCCATAGCTTTGCAATGCATGTCATGTCTGTGTTTGATAGTCCTTCACATGGACATTGCCTGGGATGTGCATGTCCCACAATACTGTACAGAGGCCTGTACAGGTGTACCTGGTTTGGCAGGCACATGTTGTGTACACAGCCTCTTATCCCCCAATATGCCAATACTGGCCTGGTGTGGCGAAACCTGCTTATAGTGAGCAGGTTGATCCTGCACCTGCATTGATAGCATGATACAGGTATTCTGTGGTGTCAGTGGCATGGGTCCATACAAGGCACATGTGTACAGCATTGTCTGGCCTCTGTGGATCACATTTGAAGGAACCACATATGTTGCAGGAATCCAGTGTGGAACATAGTGAAGGCACAATGTCCACATATATGTGCCTATTGTACCACTGTACAGGGTGCCATGTCCTCTGCAGGCCACTGCATTCACACCATGCCTACTATCTGTCATCAATGTGCATGGTACTAGCAACATAGCGGGATATCCTAGGCAAGTTTGTTTGCGCATGGCACATGAGTCCGGGCCATATACCGGGTGCTAGTAGGGCTGCATACTTTGTTCACCAGGCCTTTTGCCAGATGTATGGGTATGGCTTGCCAACACAGTCCTGTGGCTGACTGACAGCTGTACTGCTCGTGAGGTGGCCAATGTGTCATAAGATGGACACCGCTCCCAAACATGTCCACTGGTAAGACAATCATGGCTACCTCTACACAGGCTCTGATAGACAAACACACACTTGCCATGTCCTGTATACAAACCCCTACCTACCGCATCACACTGCAGCAATATGCTTTTAGGGCATGCGCTACGTTGAATACTGGGTTGCAGCACACCTACAGGTGTATACCTAAGTGGGTATTAACAGCAGGAATGACAAAGGTGATCATGCAATTTGTACAGAGAGTGCCTACTCTACAAAGCACTGTACTTGTCTCACGCAGGCAGACACACACACACACACACACACACACACACACTTGGCATGTCTGGGATTAGAACACCAACCTAACTACTTTAGCACACTACAGCATTACTCAGTTACAGAATGCGCTACCCAGATTACTGGGACACAGCACTCCCAGAAGTGTATTTGTAGATGGGTGACATCATCAGCCTTGCCAAAGGTGGGTATAAGAATTGTGTGGAGTGTGAGCAGTCTAACAACATTTTTCAGTCCTCAGGCAGAGGAGGACAAACACACACACACACACACACACACACACACACACACACACACACACACACACACACACTTGGCAAGTCTGGGATTAGAACACTGACCTAACTACTTTATTACACTACAGCATTACGCAGTTACAGAATGTACTACCAAGACTACTGGGGTACAGTACTCCCAGAGGTGTATTTGTAGGTGGGTGACATCATCAGCCCTGCCAAAGGTCGGTATAAGAATTGTATGGAGTGTGAGCAGTCTAAAAGCATTATTCAGTCCTCAGGCAGATGGAGACAAACACACACACATAGCACGTGTGGGATTAGAACACCAACCTAACTATGTTATTACGCTACATCATTATGCAGTTACAGAATGTGCTACTGAGACTACTGGGACACAGCACTCCCAGAGGTCCATTTGTAGGTGGGTGACATCATCAGCCCTGCCAAAGGTGGGTGTAAGAATTGTATGGAGTGTGAGCATTCTGAAAGCATTATTCAGTCCTCAGGCAGACGGGGACAAACACACACACACACACACACACACACACACACACACACACACACACACACACACACACACACACACACACACACATACACACACACACACACACACACACACACACACACACACACACACACACACACACACACGTGGCAAGTCTGGGATTAGAATATCGACCTAACTACTTTATTACACTACAGCATTATGCAGTTACAGAATACGCTACCGAGATTACTGAGACACAGCACTCCCAGAGGTGTATTTGTAGGTGGGTGACATCATCAGCCCTGCTAAAGGTGGGTATAAGAATTGTATGGAGTGTGAGCAGTCTAAAAGCATTATTCAGTCCTCAGGCAGACAGGGACAAACACACATATGCACTTGGCAAGTCTGGCATTAAAACACCGACCTAACTACCTTATTACACTACATCATTATGCAATTACAGAACTTGCTACAGCGATTTCTGGGACACAGCACTCCCAGAGGTGTATTTATAGGTGGGTGACATCATCTGCCCTGCCAAAGGTGGGTATAAGAATTGTATGGAGCGTGAGCAGTCTAAAAGCATTATTCAGTCCTCAGGTAGACGGGGACAAACACTCACACACAGCAAGTCTGGGATTAGAACACTGATCTAACTATGTTATTACACTACAGCATTAAACAATTATAGAACACGCTACTGAGCTTACTGGGACACAGCACTCCCAGAGGTGTATTTGTAGATGGGTGACATCATCAGCCTTGCCAAAGGTGGGTGTAAGAAATGTATGGAGTGCGAGCAGTCTAAAAGCATTATTCCATCCTCGGGCAGACAGGGACAAACACACACACACATGGTAAGTCTGGGATTAGAACACTGACCTAACTACTTTATTACACTACAGCATTACGCAGTTACAGAACACGCTACCGAGATTACTGGGGCACAACACTCCCAGAGGTGTATTTGTAGATGAGTGACATCATCAGCCCTGCCGAAGGTGGGTATAAGAATTATATGGAGTGTGAGCAGTCTAAAAGCATTTTTCAGTCCTCAGGCAAACGGGGACAAAAAAGTACAGTTTTGTACCTACCATAAATGTAGATGTTCGAGTGCTAATACAGCTGCAGTCATCACTCTTGGGTTATCCTGCCGTCAGGCGGGTCCTCGGTCGGCCGAATTCCAAAGTCTAGGTCCGGTGTCGGTTGTCGTCACTTCTTCCCTGACATCAGTGCGGCAGGGGTATAAAAGAGGTAGCCGATGCCATTTTCTTCAGTTTTTCTTGCCCCAGATGTCAGGTGCCCCCAGAAAGGAAGGCAAAACATGATGTTATGCAAACATACATAAGCAGATGAATCAAAACAGTAGTTGCAAGCAAATACACCATAAAGAAATACCCCAAATAGGTTGTATGTTAAAGGTGTTTGTCATAAGCCCTGTCCTAAGAGGGGATGGAGGGAGGGTAACCTGGACTGCAGCTGTATTAGCACTCGAACATCTACATTTATGGTAGGTACAAAACTGTACTATGTTCATCGTGCATACAGCTGCAGTCATCACTCTTGGGTTGAATCCCAAAGCTAAGTAAGGGTGGCTGGTACTAAGCAGAATTAGGAGGGGCTAGAATGCCCTGCAGGACTGCTGTGGCAAAGCCCGCTCTAGATTTTGAGTATAGTGGAAGGTGTTAGTGCTTGGATAAAGTGTGCACTGAACTCCAAGTGGCTGCTTCCAAAATGTCCTTGGTAGGGACCCCCCTGAGGAAAGCTGCAGAGGTAGCTGTAGCCCTGGTGGAGTGGGATCTGATGTATACAGGCACTGATTTTCCATGAAATGAATAACAAAAGCGTATGCAGTGGGCTATCCATTTTGAAATAGTCTGTTTGGAAATAGCCTTTCTTTGAGCACCTGTAGCATAGGACACAAAGAGCTGCTCAGATTTCCTGAATGACTTTGTTCTGTCCAAGTAATAACGAAGTTGCCTGTGAATGTCCAAGGAATGTAGTAGCCTCTCACCTTTGTTCTGTGGGTTTGGATAAAAGGTAGGTAAATGAATAGTCTGATTCAAAGCTACACTGGATACTACCTTTGGCATGAAGGTAGGATTGGTTCGTAAGGAAACCCTGTCCTGATGGAAAATGATGAATGGTTGCACAGCCATGAGGGCCTGTAGCTCCAAAACCCTGCGTGCTGAGGTAATAGCCAGAAGGAAGGCTGTTTTCCACGACAAGTATTGTAACTCTGCTGAAGAGGCCGGCTCAAAAGGAGGCAGGGTCAGCTTTTCCAATACAAAGTTGAGGTCCCAAGCTGGGACTGGTGGTTTCCGTGGGGGTTTTATATTTTTTGCCCCTCTGAGGAACTGCCTTAATAGAGGATGTGAGAATAAAGGAGGATCCGTATTGTATTGTGCTGAAATGGCTGAAGCGTGGATCTTGATGGAGGAGAAGGAAAGGCCACTGTTTAACATCTCAGCTAGGTACTGTAAAATTTGAGGTATATTTATTACCCCAGGATTCTGGCCCTTTGCTTGATTCCAGGAACAAAATCGTTTCCATTTGGCGGAGTAGGTTTTTCTAGTAGAGGGTCTCCTGGCCTCCAAGATGACATCCTGCACCTCCTTGGAGAGGAGAGTCTGCTGGGAAATTAAGGTATTCTCCATGCAGCTAGATTTAATATTCTGAGCTGACTGTGAAGGGTTTTGTAGTTGTGCTGGGACAACAGAAGAGGAACTTGAGGTAGGATCCATGGTGGTGAATGTGACAGGCTCTTTAGGAGAGGATACAAGTGCTGTCGTGACCAGTCTGGAGCAATGAGAATCATTTGTGGCCTCTCTGCTCTGGTTTTTAATAGGACTTTGGTCAGTAGAGGTAGAGGCGGGAAGGCATAGACTGTCAATTTTGTCCAATTGAACGAGAGTGCGTCCACTTTCCAGGCCTGTGGATGATAGGTCTTGAGCAGAATTTCTCCAACTGGTAATTTCTGTGGGCAGCAAATAGATCTATGTCTGGCTGTCCCCATGCCTGAGTTATCCTTGAGAAGACTTGAGGATGTAACTTCCATTCGTGTGGGTCTGTCATATTTCTGCTTAAGTTGTCTGCCAGTGTGTTTTCCTTCCCTGGCAGGAATTGTGCCTGTAGTTGAATTTGCAATTCCAGTGCTGTGTTCCACAGGGTCATAGCTTGCCTGCATGGGGGGTATGAATGAGTCCCCCCCTGTTTGTTTATGTACCACATGACTGTGGTGTTGTCTGTCCTTATTAGTAGCTGGCCTGGATGCAGTAGGTCTTTGAAGGTCATAAGAGCATTTTGCATGGCTAGCATCTCCTTTTGGTTGATGTGTAGGTGCATCTCTTTTTGGGACCATTTTCCCTGAATGCACTGATCTGCCATGTGCGCTTCCCAGGCGTAGTCTGAGGCATCTATTGTGATGATTTGAGTTGCTTGTGGTAAACAGAAAGGGAGACCTGTGTTTCTTTGGCATGCTTGAGCCCACCACAAAAATTCCTTTTGAAGGCATGGAATGAGTGGTATAATTGTTTCCAAGCTGTGGTTGTGTTGAGACCATAAGTTTTTTAGGTACCATTGTAATTTCCTCATATGCAGCTTTGCACATGGTATTAGTAGGATGCAAGATGCCATGAACCCCAGAGCCTGCAGGACTTTCCTTGCAGTTAGCCTGGTTAAAGTTGCCATTTTGTTGAAGTATTGAGACAGTTGCCCTTGTTTGTCTGGCGTGAGGTAGGCCGTCTGGGTCGTTGTATTTAAGCTGGCACCCAGGAAAATTATCTCTTGAGAAGGTATTAGTTTTGATTTCTTTTTGTTCACTGTGTAACCCAGGTAATTTAACAGTTTTATTACAAACGCCAGATGCTGCAATAGAATGTCCTTGCTGTCCGCTTGGATCAGGCAGTCGTCCAGATATGGGTAGATTTGTATTCCTTGTTGTCTGCAGAAGGCAATTACTGATGCCAGGCATTTTGTAAACACTCTGGGTGCAGTAGCTAAGCCAAAGGGCAATGCAGAGAATTGGTAATGGGTGAACCTGCAAGAAATCTGAGGTATCTTCTGCAATCTTGTCTGATAGGGACATGCAGGTATGCCTCCTTGAGGTCCAACGTTACCAGCCAAGACTCCTTGCCCAGCATGGGAAGAAGCTGCTGTAATGTGAGCATCTTGAATTTTGGTACCTCTAGATATGTGTTTAGAATAGATAGGTCTAAAATGGGACTCCAATCTTTGTCCTTCCTTGGTACCAGAAATAGTCTTGAATAAAAACCTTGACCTTGTTCTTTTGCAGGTACCTCTTGAATTGCTTTCATATCCATGAGAGCGGAAATTTGTTTTTGTGCCTCTGCCCATTGATTTTGTGGCAGGTTTGGCATGCCTCTCATTTTTGGAAGGGTGTGAAAGTGGAACCTGTAGCCTCTGTCTATAATATCCAGAATCCATTTGTCCTTTGTAACAATGTGCCAATTTTTTTGAAAATAAGGCCAGTTTTCCCCCCAAAGGTGCTGCCATTATAGCTTTGTTTGGCAGGCATAGGGGAAAGTCATTGTGTCTGTTTTCTAAATGACTGTGGTCTATCTTCTCCACCTCTTGGGGCTGGTACTTGCCACTGTTTAGCTCTGTAAGATCCTTGAGGTTGTCCTCTACCCCTTGGGCGTCTGTATCTGCCCCTTTGGGGTCTGTCCGTGGCTGGAAAGGACCAATTTTTTGAAGGCCAGTTTCTGCTGAAGCGTGGAGGCTGCACCTGCAAGAAATCTTTAACTGTTTGCATAGATTTCACTTTTTCCTCCATTTTCTTTAGTACCTCCTCAGCTTTAACACCGAACAATACATCTTTTTGTAGTGGTGCATCTAATAACTTTGCTTTGACATGATCTGGTAAGGGTTGCTCTTTTTGCCAAGCATGTCTACGTATGACAGATCCCGTGACAGCAGCTCTACATGAGGCCTCTAAAGCATCAAAACCACACTGCAAGGTATGTTTCCCCACTTGTTCTGCTCCATGCAACAAATCCTGCAACTCTTTCAAATCTGGTTGTTCTGTTTGTGTCATTTTGCCTTTCAGCTGAGATAGCAAGAACTGTTGGGATTTTAACATGTGAAATTGACAGTTTAATGCCCTCATGATTAAGGTGGCTGATGTATACACCTTTTCCCCCACCTTTCTAATGCTCTGGAATCTCTCTCTGAAGGTAAAGGGTTTTTAGCAGTCGAGGCCTTAATCCCCTTGGGACCTTGTGAAATTGTTTCTGGGTCCGCTGTATGGCTTTTATAAAGGAACTGGTGAGAATCAGGAACCCAGTAATATCTGTCAGGTTTAACTGGGGCTGGAGGTAAAGAGTCTGGATTAAGACTGGCTTCTGCGTATACATCATCCAAAATATCTAAGACAGGAGGGATAGCCAGGGGCCTATGCTGGGGAAGCAGTAAAAATTCCCTGAGCCTTTTCTTGGAATCTGAGTAATCTTGGCCTTCCCAGTGGAAGTGCTCTCTCAAAGTATGCAGGTTTTCCCCAAAAGCGTAGTCTTCAGGGGGGGGAGACCGAGGGAATAGACTCCTCAGCATCAGAGTCTTCAAAAGGGGAATAGGCCGTAATCCTGGTCCTCAGAATAGTCTGAGGTAATAGAAGCCTGGTCTGAGGAAGGGTAGTCTTCCTCCAACCTGGGTCTTTTGTCTGAGGGGGGTTGAGAACCCCTGATGAGAGTAATTAAATCCTCAGCCATTTTAAGCATCTGTTTTTTAGGCATGGGGCCTTGATTGGAGGTCTGAGGGCCCTGTTTTTTTAGTTTCCAATGCGGCTTTAGATTTAGTGAAGGATTTAATAGAGAAGGTGGTAGGCCTGGAAACGCCTTCAGAAATGGCAGGCCTCGCTAAATTTTCGGTTTCCCCGCCAAGAGTGGCATCGGTATCTGTAGTGGGAATGGAGCCTGCAACCTTGAGTACTGAAGTAGCCGGTAAAATAGCTTCATCGGTAGTCAGGGGCTGCGTAGGCGCCTCGCTGATAACCGGAGAACCTGTAGTCGGCCTAAGCGTGGTCTCAGTACTCGGTGCAGGCCTCGGATGTCTGTCCTTATCCTTGCTTCTTTTGCCTAAAACTGGCGTCGGTGTATCCGACGACATGATATAATTAAATTTTTTGCCAAAATAATGAAGGGCGAACTCCGCCCAGCGCTTAATAGTGCGCTTGTTAAACCTAGCAAAAAAACGGCAGGCCGAGACGTTGTGGTCTGGCCCTAAGCAAGGTATACAGTAAGAGTGAAAATCCTTATGCGGTATTTGCTTCCCACAAGAAATGCAATTATTAGCTTTGTCTGACATCGGTCTGAGGCAAGAAAAGTTTCCCCAACGGGGTGCTTAGCTTTAAAGAAGACTTCGGCTGAAATACTGTTCGTAAATCTCAGGAGCTGGCCGACTGGCACTTGCGAACTGCTTCTGCTTTGGGCACCGCGCGGCAAGAAAGACAGAAGAAAATGGCATCGGCTGCCTCTTTTATACCCCTGCCGCACTGACATCAGGGAAGAAGCGATGACAACCAACGCCGGACCTAGACTTTGGAATTCGGCCGACCGAGGACCCGCCTGATGGCAGGATAACCCAAGAGTGATGACTGCAGCTGTATACACGATGAACATCACACACACACACACACACACACACACACAAAACATGTACACGCCAGTAGTGGGAATGGAACACCTGCCTATCTACAGATCATTATTACAGTTCTACATAGTTACGAGTCGCATCACACAGACTACACATTTCAAGGCTGTCATTATGACCTTCTAGGAATGCGGACATCAACAGGGATGCTGGTAGTTAAGATGTATATACCTGTGAACCTGTGTGTTTAAAGTAGGAATCCATCCTGACATGGTGTATGCTCATCTGTGGAATGGATGACTACTATCACTATACAGGGTTACAATGGCCATACCCATACACAGAGGCACATAACCAAAACAAGGTGTCACTGGGCATGCTCACACACTTAGTAGCACAGGGCTGTTTGGAATGCACTGTGTGTCCATCTACACAAGGTTATACTGGGCATGCTCATACACTTAGTAGTACAGGGCTGTCTGGGATGCACTCTGATTCTAAACACGGAAGGCCACAGTGGCCATGCTATTACAGGTAGACATAAAGAACACATAGTAATGGGCTCTTGTGTTAGTAGTTGTCATTGTTAGCAGGAATGCTTCTCTACATATGTCTGACACCGGTCTTATATACAACGTCTGCTGCTGTCCGTCACCTTAGATGTACCATCCTATACCAAGCACAATATCACCACTCGCAGTGATGTCTTGCTAGGAGTGGAAACTGCTTGACCAACACAATGAGCCTTGCTAGAAGTGGCAACTACTTGACCAACGCAATGAGCCAGTGTCCTGCTGTAAGTACGAGGTTGTCCAGTGTTTGTCATTCTGGGATGACATGACTGACAGTAGACAGGCCTTTGACACCTATCACATGCATCCATGATTCAAGGGAGTGGGGATAATACCCAAGTCACATCCGCCCATATAGTGCCATTCCAAGGCAAATGTCCTAAACACAGGATAACACCCTGACACCTAGAGGACAACTGCATTGTATGCTTATGCTAACCAGTGCTAGATGTGTAGTGTCCATAATCACAACTGCTCTCTGTAGATCCAACAATGGGGAGTACTTACATCTGTGCAGTGAGGAACACCTGGCTGATGGCTCTGTAGTGCACAATAGCACTACCACCATATACCTCAGAACCAGACATGTGGGCCATAACACAGGTATGGACCACTCCAGGTGGTGGTGTCCCCACATACATAGAGGCCACTCACATGTACTGACCGGTACCCCACGAAAGGCATCACAGATGAGTCATGTGCAGGACACAGTGTCACTTGCTGCATTCTAGAATGTAAACTTCAGGCACCACCATGCCCTTGGACCACCAACACACATCCATACATGTTGTAGGACATATAAGAGTACACCACCATGTGACCTTGAACAGTGGACTGTACCAAGCTCTACATCAACTGTAGAGAGTAGCCATGTACTGACACAGTTGCATCATGTGTTATGCAATGCAATTATACCACTGTCTGTAACCAGGTCAGCTGTACACATACCAGGGGCCCTCGGTTATTTACAGCATTGGCAGATGACTGTTGCTGTACACCACTACAGACCCTCATGTTTGGATATGACATACATGTATGTGCCCTTGATATGTACATGCCACACACACACAACATACATGTAAATAGCATAACTGTTGTTGTACTTTGTGCAAACAGGTGGCTACAACCATTGCACACATGCACATGGAATGTAGGTCCATGACTGCTGAATGCTAACAGTACATAAGGTGTGATATTAATGTTGACAGAGGTAACATTCCATCTGTACCAGTCACCCATTACACCTATCATATCATACAACAGTCCATGTGTCATGCATGTCATTACACATGTCCACCAATTGCAATGCCTACAAACATGCCCAAATGACAGGATTGTAGGACCTACACACATGTACATGTAGTGGTGTGCATTCAGATACCATGCTTGTGCAGTTGCTGATGTATGCAGGTGACGTATCTTAGTACATCATGTAGTTGCAATGCAGCCTCAACATTGCCAACTGTATATGGTGATATGCTGAATGTACGGAAAGATGTATCTCAGGTATGGACAGATGTGTGGAAATAACTAAGTGGTGGGGCATATTTGCAGATGGATGTTTGCTGAGGACAGCTCACAGGTGTGTCATAAGCAGTCCTACAATATCCTGTACATCTGGTAAGCAATGGTTTCATTAATTGAAGGGTATAACACACAACTTAGACAGCGGTCAGGGTGACACCGAAGGTAAATCACTTGACACCTGTTAACAGCTAAGATTTCTCATGTGCATATATCAGCACTGTTGCCAAAGGAAATGTCAGTACACTTTGTAACGCATGCTATACTGCTGTAAGTCTGTCATACATATCATGAGCTAGGCAGGTCTTTGATTCACAGTACTGGCATGTGTGGTTGCGTGTGTGTCCATATATGCACGTATGGTGCGGAATACATCTCAGTTGTTACTCACTCTCCTGTACACTAGTGTACACATCTGCACAGACTACAATGTAGAAAGCAGGACATAGGCAGGGGTGTGTATCTCACACATGTGAGGTATCTGTATGTGCGTGACATAGGTGTATTCAATAGTGAATGCCACAGCGTGTGTATGTGTGTGTGTGTGTGTGTGTGTGTGTGTGTGTGTGTGTGTGTGTGTGTGTGTGTGTGTGTGTGTGTGTATGGCTGTCTGGTCTTTGGAGTGATGATGTATGATACCATACTGAACTGATAAGACCCCTCCCCCATCCAGGCAATATGATCTACTGTGTGTGGGTGTGTTACTGTGTCATTGAAAACATGTGTGTCAATACCTGAGTGCATGGGTGCAGTTGTGTGTTGGTATACTATCATGGGAACTTGTATTTTACTGCTTCCTAATGAGGGATCACACTTCCCACTGGCCTTTACCCTTGTAATCAGCTAGACCGCTCTCTTACCTCACCACTCCATGTAACTGTACCTGTGATGTCACCCAGTATGGATGTCACGTCTGTTGCCACAGTAGCTTAATGCACAGCTATCATGCTCTTGGATCAGTAGACATGTTTGGAACATGGGACATTCTCACTGTCATGTGGCAGCTGCACGGTGCATGCTGGTATATTCATACATACCTGTGAGTAGTCCACATTGACATATGGGACACTAACTGCAAACACTGACATCCACCGGCCCGTGCAATTAGACCTAAAGGAGGAAAGCAGAACATCATGACCAACATGCAGTTGCTGTTGTTACACAAGACACATACTGTTAACAGTACGAAATGCATTGTACACCTGTAGTACATGGTATGTCTGCTGCCTGTCAACAGTACTCAACAATTGTAAACTACACGTATCTTCCTAGTCTGTTCACCCTGTGCATCAGACCATATGAGCATGCCCCTGCACTGATGGTGTGGATGTCCAGGATGTGGCACAGACATCATCATATGCACAGGGTGATAATGTTTGCCAGAGGCCTAGGCTGCACCATTAGATAACATCATGTGTGTGGGTTAGGGCCTTTGATCTAACTGGGCATGTGTGGATGTTATGCATATGTGTGCTGCTGTGCCCACCATATGTTTCCAGTGTGCGCATGTATGCATGCACACAGTTCTGGCATGTGTCTGGCCTACACATGGGGTATTATTGACAGCTGTGGACTGTACAGGCCAGGTTTTACAGTTCAAGGTGTCTGATCACAGACATGTGACCTGTGCCTGCCAGGGGTTGCATGGGCACTACCAGGCAGAGGTACAGATTGGGTACTGTCTGATGACACTTGTCCACTGGAACCATGTCCCTGTTGGGACCATACAGGGGCATGTGCATGTGGCCTGCTGTGTTGTGGTTTGGGCAGCACAGCACCAGCTGCACTGCTGCTGCTACCGCCACTATGGGAGCAGACATGTGAAGTAGCTCATACACGTAGACCTGAAACAGGTGATGTAGCAGACCTACGTCCACGTGTCTGAAGACTCACTCCTACCAGATGTTCCAACACAGACAGCTCACACTTGCGGATTGTCATGCCATGGTCAAGGACTCCAACCATGTCACCCAACCATCTATCCAAAGCTTCAGCAATCTGCTGTTGAGCATTTGCCATTGCCTGGATGTTGTTGTTTAAAGAATGGACAGCAGCCCTCTGAAGCCTCTGATCTTTTCTGTTGTGCCATTCAGCACCTGCCTGTGCCTCCATTACAGCCTGAAACATGCATCTGGTGACACCAGTTGCTGCACTCTGTCTTGCAGGAGCATGTTGGCCAGAGGTCCTCTTATGAGCAGCACTGGCCACATGCCTGTGTGGAGCACCGTCAGTCAGTTGGCTGATACCATGGTGTGCAGGCACACATTCCATAGCCCCCACACTTTCCTGTTCCAAGCTACCACACACCAACTGTCCTTCCTCTATGGCCACTGGTGATGGGGTATGTGCAGGCATGGGATCTGTGTGCAGGGATGAGGGGGATATAGGTGGAATGGCAACCAATGGCACAGATTAATTCCCTGACAGCCAAGCCTGTGCCTCAATCATACATTCATCATCACTGCTAGAGTCTGTGGGGACACGAACATCAGATGGACTGCAAAACACCTACATCACCTGTGAGGGCAGACAAGAACTGTACAGTACAATCTATACAATAGACACACACACACACACACAC
Source organism: Protopterus annectens (assembly GCF_019279795.1). Lineage (NCBI taxonomy): Eukaryota > Metazoa > Chordata > Ceratodontiformes > Protopteridae > Protopterus > Protopterus annectens. The sequence goes on along the minus strand of NC_056726.1, from coordinate 1,051,389,286 downwards.
ACACACACACGCATATGATATGACAGAAGGCATGCAACATGCATGTGATACGGCAGACGGCATGCAGTGCAGACAATAATAGTGGTAGTTATAATACATCCCTGGGTTGGACACAACAGCATACATGTGTCATAGCAGATGGCATGCAAATTACACAATCATAGTAGTAGTAGTTACCATACATGCCTATGTTACACCATGTAGACCAGCACATGTTAACAGTACACCTGCCTGATGTGTGGCATATGGCCTTGACAATCACATGTAGTATGACATGTGATCTGCTGACGTGTGCAATGACATGCATACATGTTTAACACAATGGTGTCCTGTCAAATATACAGTGGGGTAATGGTGTCAAAATACAGTGTTGTCTGTCTGACCTACAGATATACAGCACATTTAGCTGATGTGCATGGCCATTGCAGGGAATCATGAGGCATCTTTATTGCTATACAGTGTGAGTTACAGACACAGTTCATAGCGATGACTCTGTTCAGATACAATACATATATACTGTGGAATGTGACCCACGTCACTGAGGTGTATACACACTAAACCATGATGTGGAATGTGTGACACAGGTCACTGAAGGGTATACGGATGACACACCTGCACATCTGCAACTATATTGCTGCTGCCTGGCAACTATGGCCAGACATGGCAAACACGTCGGTACACCATGTCGCACATGACATCTGTGTACCAGACACACACACACACACACACACACACACACACACACACACACACACACACACACACCCACGAGGAGCAAGTATGACATTGATGTCTGACACCAGCAAGGGGAATGTACTGTATCTGTGTCTGATGTGGATACTGTGCAGGTGACTGCTGCCATGTCATGACACCCTCAAGATGTTCAACACATCTTATGTAGTGGATTGATGCCACACCTTTACAAGTAGTATATACATGTAATATGACATGTGATCTGCTGACGTGTACAATGACATGCATACATGTTTAACACAATGGTGTCCTGTCAAATATACAGTGGGTTAATGGTGTCCCAATACAGTGTTGTCTGTCTGACCTACAGATATACTGCACATTTAGCTGATGTGCATGGCCATTGCAGGGAATCATGAGGCATCTTTATTGATATACAGTGTGAGTTACAGACACAGTTCATAGCTATGACTCTGTTCAGATACAATACATATATACTGTGGAATGTGACCCACGTCACTGAGGTGTATACACACTAAACCATGATGTGGAATGTGTGACACAGGTCACTGAAGGGTATACGGATGACACCCCTGCACATCTGCAACTATATTGCTGCTGCCTGGCAACTATGGCCAGACATGGCAAACACGTCGGTACACCATGTCGCACATGACATCTGTGTACCAGACACACACACACACACACACACACACACACACACACACACACACACACACACACACACACAAACACACGAGGAGCAAGTATGACATTGATGTCCGACACCAGCAAGGGGAATGTACTGTATCTGTGGGCTGATGCGGATACTGTGCAGGTGACTGCCGTCATGTCGTGACACCCTCAAGATGTTCAACACATCTTATGTGGTGGATTGATGCCACACCTTTACAAGATGTGCACAGGCCTGTAGGATGTCTAGTATTCCACATCTGCAATATAGCCATTACACAAAGGCCATAGTTGGACCATGTGTAGCCATTGCATGACAGGGTGTACACACAAACACATCACAACTACTGTGTGTGTTGCTTCATGTCTCTGGCCATCCTCCATGGCCATGTGTGTACATGTGTTGGCCAAATTATTGTGACGGGCATCTATTTCACATGTCTGTGTTGTCCCATATGACATACACCCATATATGTCATATGCTCTACTGTCGACAGGGTTATGCAGACAAAGGGTGGAATGTTTGGTATGTGGGATATGTTTTTCAGGTTAGTTAGGCAGTGTTGCAGCCAGGCCACTAGATGTCATGGACATGTCAAGATAGCACATCACATTGTGTGGCATTCATAGCAGGGCTATGATCTACACCAGTGAATCCTGTGGGCTGGCCATACTTCAGCTCACTGTGTAGTACTGTTTGTGTTCCCCACATGTGTAGTTCTGATCTGTAGTATATGTCCCTACAATGAACAGCACCTCCACCATTGTATGCACAGCTGTCCACACATCTGGCAATGACAGTTTGTGAGGATTCATGTTGGTGATTCACATATAGTTTGCAAGTGTTGCACATGGGTAGGCATTGTGATGCATTGCAGGTCCTTCCTGTATATTGTGACAGGACTATACATTATGTGTACATGTGGTAAATGGCCACATGGCAGCTAGATCTGTGCATTATGATGCCTGATAAATAATAGCAGTCTCACCTGCAATGGGCTGCTGCCACAGCGGAACACCTGAGGTACCTAAATAGGAGTAACACAGCAGTATGAGCATTATCCACACCTGTATGATAGCTACAGGGTGCATTGTGCATGTTAACACATACACCAGTACATTAGACTATATTATGGTGTATGCACATGTGTGCATACACAGAGTAGCATACTATAGTATGCGGCATGTGTGTATACATGTCTTGCATATGATGTTACATTACATATTGTACAGTGACACATGCAACTATATGGAATACAGTTGTATAAGGTGCAGTAGTGACGTACCAGGCAACTCCAGGCTCGGTGGTTGAGAGAAACCCACCTCCACAATATTGGTTAAGGCTTGTGGATGTTGTTCTGCAGGTGTTCCCAGATTGGCCAGTAGCTCCTCGGTACATGTGAGTGGGGGCTGGGTTGGTGGTCCACCACCTGTTGCACCTTGTTCCCTGGCGATTGCATTTGCATGCTTTTTCACCCATCTAATGAGGTCTGTACAGTGTCTGTGCACCTGCTGGTATGTGCAGTTGTGGCCACCCACATCATTAACCCTCCTGCGAAGTTCCATCCACAGGGCATCCCGCTGCTGTGCATCCTGTGGCACATGGCTGAACAGGATATCATGATTGTCATGTAGGTATGGGATGGAAGCCTCATCCTTCAAGTGGGTATAAGGGGATAGCCTTGCACGCGGCATACCTAGAAGACATAATGATGGAGACAGGTCACAGTAACTCACAGAGACATACAGAGCTACAGCTGAACATACATGTGTATCGCATTTATTACGATTAAATAGTTGTATTTGCAAATCTACATGACACTGACACCACTGACATGTTTGTGTCACACACGTGACACTCAATGGTGAGTGGATATTATCACAATATATGTGTGTGTTTGTCACCTGATTACATTGATCATACTCTATGTGGATGCTGTCTTGATGTGGGCATGTCTGTTTGCCTGTACTGGTGTTCCTACCTATCAGCACATGGCTGGATGTGTCCACATTAATGCAGTCAACCTTGATGCTGTGTATATATCACATATAAAGACTTACACTGCCTTAACAGACATGACCTGTGACCCTGCAGACTTGCTCATGTAAGGTTTTACATATATGTGTTCTGCCATATACATCTACACAGCACTGTACAGCAACTCAACATCCTGCCATGTATCAACTGTGTTGCACATGTGATACACATGGGACACTGGCTAGCCAGATGGTATTTGCAGGGATGGATATCAACTATAGCATGTACAGTCAAAGTCAACTAGTAGGCTATATACCCTGGGACATGTATGAATCTAGGATGAAAGGTTACCTGGCTGTAGCTGACAGGCGTGTCTCTGGGGCCAGGTGGAATAGTGCCACATAATGGATCCACAGGGTTAATGATACATTTATCATGCGGTCATCACACCATGTCTGAGAGGGGAGCAATGTGCAGCTTTGCTGGACAGGAGTGCATAGTATGGCAGGATTATGTAAAGTGTATGGGACAAGGATCTGTCCAGCATGTGGTGATCCTAGTACTAGGAAGGTGGATGTTCATGAAGTATGTGTTTGAGATCAGGATGTGTACGTGTAGCATGTCCAACATCACTGGGTTGGACATGGATTTATTCAGGATATGCATCATGCTACATAGTGGAGATGAGGAATGGGAAGGCTGGAGTAGGCCATCTGAACATGGCCAATACCCCTTAAAGGAAATATGTGATCTGATATGGGTCACTTGAATGTTGTGTATGGCTGGACAATGATCTCTATATTCATGGATGGCACCCTGTCATGATTAGGGTTGCCACATATGACTACCTGACAGGTGTGGTGACGTAGCTATCACAGGAAAGACAACTGCCCAGCTGCATCCCTTACACAGTGTCCATTATGTTGATCGCTGCTTAGGTGGTAGTTCATGGGTACAGGGTTATTAACATAGGGGTGACAATGCAATATGTAGCTGTCAGACTGTGGCCATATGTCACACACACCTCACCCACAAAGCCCCTTCTGTATGTTGTCCACAACACTCTGAGTTGGCTATTGCTCCTAGGTCATATTCATTCTCATACTTCAATAGGCAGATGCCTTCTGTTTGTCTGCGTGGTATGGACTACAATGAGGGGGAATATAATGAATTAACCCTGTCTTACTGTAGCTGGCACTGGTGTGATGTGCATGTATTATTCAGACACCTTCTGTAGTATTGGTTCTGCCAGCAGTCCCATTGCAAAACACTCCTGTGACATAAGAATGTAAATCTAGTATACCGAGTGTAGGTGGAAAACAGTATGTGTGATGATGTCCTATGACCTGGCAAGGTTATAATATACAGTGTGAAATCAACCTTACTGTCACCTACATCTGTACTGCTGACATCAAATAATTTGATCAAGGTTCATGGCCTTTCAGACCAGACTCAGCAGGGTAGTAGTGCAGTACTTCCCATTATTTTTTATTTTTATTTTACATTTGTTGACCGGGCTAGTCTAGCTGGAGATATTTCCATTTTCAGTAGAGGTCCGGGGAGAAAAGCTCCACAGAGAATACAATAAAGAAAAACATCATTGTGTTTCAAAGAAAGTTTGTAAAAGACAAAAACTAACAACTCTACAGTTCCCTATTATTACTAAGTGAGTTAGATACTAACTCACACAGTTGCAGTTATCAGTGGTGTCTACCCCTTTGTGGGTTGTGATACCTGTTGGTGTGCACCATTCAGTGTGTACACAGCCTGACATGAAGCTATGTTTTACATGATGTGTACGTGAAGTTCAACTTGTTTTGCCATATGTGTATGATACATCCTATGATGTGGACAGGTACCATGCAGCCTGAGTGCAGCTTGTACCTGCATAGTTGTGGGTACAAGGGCTCTGTGGCGTACATGGATATATAATTGTGTACCTGTTGGGGGGGGGGCAGTGTGTTTATGTTATCCAAGACCCTATCTGGATTGCTTATTCATGCTCAGCACTTGTTCAGAACTTGTAAGCACTATGTAAACTACTAATTACTATAGCACTCAATCTTCCTCTTTACCTAGAGGTAACCAGGTTTTGTACATTCCTTTCTCACTTGCTTAGAGTCAAATTGATCTTGTACTTACTTTCTTCACTTATCTAGGGGAAATTAGTTTTATATTCAGGCATGTCCAAGGGTCAGCTGCCAGTGTTCTCTCCTGTCTATCTGATGAATCTGGACATCTTGAGGCAATGTAGACATTGCCTCATGTACACAGATAACCCTCTCCACCTACCACCCAACACTACAACCTGTGAGAGATGCACCTATCTAGCCAAACTGGAGGTAAAGCTCTCTCCAACCAAGCCTGACCCTGACAGTCATGTGGAGAAGGTAAACATTCCCACCACACCACACTAGAGCAAGTGACTTAAACCTTAGCACGGATATAAATAGGACGTGCTGGAGGGATAGATTTATCACTCAGAGACTCCCTATGCTGTGGAATAAAATCCCGGTCCATGTGAGGCAGAGCACCTCGCTGACTCTGTTCAAGAGAAATCTTGACCTGTGGATGGGAGATCGTAGGTTTACCCCGGGAATCATCTCTGTGTCACTGCTGGACAGAGGCACACCAAACTAATGGGCACAGTATTTTTTCATATAAGGGGTGGCGTAAGCCACAAAAATTTGGGCTAGGCTTATAAATGCCTTAGGGCAGATAGCCTAGTATAAACCTATGAACCTATGAACCTATGAACTCATCACATAGTCTCACTGAATCTACCCCACCATTAACTGAGAAAACTACTCATGTACCAACTCATTAGCTCAACACTTTTTGGAATTCATTAACACCAATGCCCTGGATCAACATATCCACACACCCACCAGGGGCAACAATATCCTAGGCCTAGGCATTACCAACATGAGTGACCAGTGTACCACACCTGAAGTCAACTCCTCGTTGGTCTGATCCGACCATAAGCTGAACACCATTGATATCCACTTCCCACCCCCACACCCCATTAAGGGAACCACAGTATAATATGTCTACAAAGCCAACTTCATGCTTCTTAAGACAGACGTGGTGAATGTCATGACACCAATGCAGATGGACAATACTGTTACAACTGCTGAGTCCTACACAAATGCACTCTATAAGCACTTACACGAGTGCATGGATCGTGCTATCCCAAACAGAACCAAGATGCTATACTCCTAATTAAGGAAGCCAATCTGGTGGTCCCCTGCCATAAACAAACTGTACAACAGAAGAAAGACACTGTTGCAAAAGAGAGTACAATCCCATGCATGGAGGAGCACCCTGGTCAGCCTCAGTAAGAAGGTGAGATCCCTTATAAGATCCTCCAAAGCTAGCTACAAAAACAAAACCGCCACTAATTCCAACAACAACCACAAAGCATTCTATAGCTATGTCAAATATGTCAGTGTAGACACCCAGATCTGCTCTGAGTTATAGCACGAAGGCACGAACATTACAGAACCAACTGATATTGCCAACATCCTGGCAGATAGGTTCTGTGCTACCTTTCCCCCCTCTCACCCCCTAAAGGGCCCATATCTATACAGGAAGAGTGCAGAGTCCCTGTACTCACAACTACGCAGGTAAAAGCTGCACACTCTAAAGCCAATATCAGCATCCATGGGTCCGGACAACATACCAGGCTGCATTTTACATGAACTTCAGAACGTACTGGCTCCCCACCTATGCACCATGTTCAATAATAGCCTCGCATCAGGCTTTGTGCCCCCTGAATGGTACACAGCAACAGTTATCCCACTCCACAAAGGTGGCGCCACAATGGACTATGGGACCTATTGCCCTATCGGCCTGACTAGCCTGGTCTGCAAGGCTATGGAGCACATCATCATGGATCTCAGTCACAGAAACATTGGGTACCTCCAAACCTTTGACCCCTCCCAGTTTGGCTTTCTTAAGGGCAGACCATGCCTCCTAAACCTGGTGGACTTCTTAGAGACAGTTACCAAGGCATTAGATGAGGGTAAGGAGGTCCACACAGCCTACCTAGATCTCTCAAAAACTTTCAATGTCATTCCTCATTCTGATATTATCGACATACCCATCCACCTGAACATTAACCCCTATGTCATGTGATGGTTTACAATGTGGCTCACAAGACAGAACCCACACAGTGGGAGTTGCATACCCTAGGTCCGACTGTATACCAGTTACAAGTGGCATCCCCCAGAGCTCAGTCCTAAGACCCCTCATGTTTAGTATATAATTCTCTGACATACAGGCAAGCAAAGGAGGGCTTTGGCTGAAAAGGTTTGCAGACGACTGAAAACTAGGGGACATAATTGTTTCCCCAGCTGTTACAGACACCCTCCAGAAGGGTCGCACTGAGACGGATACCTGGTGTAAATATCATGGCCTCAAGCTGAATACCAAATAGTGCATAGTCATCCCCTTTGGATATAAATAATTACCCATGGACTACCACATAGGTGCTAGTCTCCTACATACAGAAAAGGTAATAAGGGATCTGGGAACCCCAGTAGATAGCAATCTCTCCTTTGATACCCATAATGACAAGGTGGTTAGAATATCCTTCTACGTGGCCCCCCCTAATCTCTAATGGGTTCGTATCTAGAACAAAGGAGGCCATTGTGCCTCTCTACTCATGAATTATTAGACCCATTAAAGGATGCAACACCCCATTTGGGATGTACCTTACAAGACAACTGCAACAGCTTGGAAGACCACAACAGTACCACACCAAGAGGATTACTGACCTCAAACAGATGACCTGTGCAGCCCAACCTAAGAAACTCCAGCTGTACTCGGTTGCATACCCCATACTCACAGTTGATTTCTGCTTGACATACAAGGCCCATGTCCATACTAGTATTGCTGGATATGCTCCACCTAAACAGAGGCCCCTGACAGCCACATGCTCTAGGGATATATACCTAACCACAACAATGACTAGGACATGCTGGATGGATAGATTCCTAACCCGGAGACTCCCCATGCTTTGGAACATGATTCCAATGTACATCAGGCAGGGCTCCTCATCTCCCCGGGCCTCTACTGAAAATGGACATATATCCAGTTAGACTAGCCCGGTTAACAAATGTAAAATAAATAAATAAAATAAAATAATTTTCTAATAATTCATTAATTCTATCTGCAACTATATTTCTTGAAAGGCTTATGTTTGCCAATATTTTACATTTTTCAGGGTAAATATCTGTTGCGGTCACCAGCATATATTTCTTTATAAAGTCTTCCTCTGAAAAGGGTTCCATCCTGGGACCGCTCCTTTTTGGTATCTACTTCTCTGAAGTACAGGCTAACACAGAAGGCCTCTGTCTAATGAAGTTCGCAGATGACTGCAAACTAGGAGCCATAGTCAAGTCCCCAAACGATGTGAACATCCTACAAAAGGGCCTCTCTGAGACAGATGCCTGGTGTCAGAGCCATGGCCTCAAGCTCAATGCCAAAAAGTGCAGTGTCATCCTCTTTGTTAAAAACTCTGTACCAATGAGCTACCACATAGGCAGCAATCTACTTAACACTGAATGCGTGATAAGAGACCTTGGGACCCAGGTGGACAGTAGTCTCTCCTTTGATAGTCACATCATCACAGTTGTCAGGAAGTCCTTCTATGTGGCACACCTCATCATAAAAGGGTTCTCGTCCAGGGAAAAAGAGGTCATCATTACCCTCTACTCATCACTCATTAGACCCATTATAGAGTACAACGCCCCTTTTGGAATGTACCTCACAAGACATCTGCAGCAGCTGGAAAGGCCACAGAAGTACCTCACAAAGAGGATTACTGGACTCAAACAAATGTCCTACACTGACCGCCTCAAAAAACTCCAGCTTTACTCCGTAGCATATCACCTACTGGTGATCTCTGCCTAACATATAAAGCTATGTCAAACCCATAGCTGTTGGACATGCTACACCTAAAGAAATCCCAATCCCTCCGATCTACATGCTCTAGGGACCTAAACCTTGTCACCACAATAAACAGGACATGCTGGAGGGATAGATTCCTATCCCAGAGACTTCCCATACTCTGGAACAGGCTACCCATCTATGTCAAGCAAAGTTCTTCGTTAGCAGTCTTCAAGAAAAATCTTAATGAGTGGATGGGAAATAGGAAATACACCCCGGGGATCACTTCTGAGTCTCTGCTCGTCAGTGGCACAGGAAAATAACTTTCTTGGGTGGCGTAAGCCAGGGAACCTTGTTGGCTAGGCTTGTATAGGCCCTTGGGCCGATAGCCTAGTACCTACCTATGAACCTATGAACCTATGAAAAAGGCTTTGATGACACAGCTATTTCTTGTGCAATCTTATAACTTGCCCAAACTACAGCATCACTAGCTTGAGTAACATGTTTAAACAGTAACTGCTGCTTTTTGAGTGACTGTTCTATCTCCTTAAGTTTGTCTTCACGCATCTTTCCTCTATATTCATCATACTTTGAAGCGTGAATACTTGTGTAATGTCTGCGAATGTTATATTCCATTAACATAGCTATGTTTTGCTTACAAATCAAACAAGTTGGTTTCCATTCACTTCAGCAACAAAGTACAAGGTTTTCCAGTTTTCCTGCACCACAAGATGTTCTCCATTAACTGTTCTTTAGTTTGAAAACATGATGAAGGTATTCAAAGTATTTTTATATATATATTTGTATATATTTAGTCTAACCTACAACTGCCAAAGCAAGACTACTGCTCAAAAACAGATTGCTCCATGACAGGTACCCAAAACAATAACCAAAATTTTCTGCAATTTGATCAAAAGCACAGGACTGGCCAGTACACTGACTACAGGACTGGCCAGTACATTGACTACAGGTACCTGCTTATTTTTTTAAACCAAGCCTACATTTCTATTTGTGGGATGTTTTGTCACTATCCCACAGCAGTGACTTTGGAGACGCTGATTTGGTGCGTTTACTGTATGACTTCTGGTCCCTCCCACCCCAAACAGTATTGACTGTAACTCTCAATGATTTATGAGAAAACTACACATTTTATGAAGAACAGACCAAAATATAAAGCAAACATCTGGACATTCTGTGAAATTCTGGACAGGTGAGAGGTATGGTTGGGATGGGGTTGGCAATGAATAGACTGTGTGGGTGAGCGATCTGAGTGAGTGAGTGAGTGAGTGAGTGAGTGAGTGAGTGAGTGAGTGAGTGAGTGAGTGAGTGAGTGAGTGAGTGAGTGAGTGAGTGAATGCTGAAGAGACTATGTGGGTGTGCGATTGGGGTGAGTGAGTGAGCGAATGCATGTATGAATGCGGAAGAGTCTCTGTGGGTGTGAGATCGGAGTGAGTAAGTGAGTGAGTGAGTGAGTGAGTGAGTGAGTGAGTGAGTGAGTGAGTGAGTGGGTGAGTGAGTGAGTGAATGCCTGTATGAAAGCTAAAGAGACTGCATGGGTGAGTGATCAGAGTGAGTGAGTGAGTGACTGATTGCATGTTCCTCTAAAAACAGGAGACCAGTCTGGTGGACTCTGTCCATAAGTAAGCTATACAACAGAAGGAGGAAACTATTGCATGAAAGGGCAAAATCCCAAAAAGGGAGGTCATCCCTGATCAGTACTAGTAAGAAACTTTGATCCCTCATAAAATCATCAAAGGCTAGCTTTGAAAGAAAAATCGCCAAAGATTCTAAAGGCAATCACAAGGCGTTCTTTAGCTACATCAAGAATCTGGGTGGCAACTCTCAGATATGCTCTGAGCTGGTGCAAAATGGCACAAAATACACTGAACCCACTGACATAGTCAACATCCTGGCAGACAGGTTCAGTGCAAACTTTACCCCCTTTCCCTACCAAAAGAGCCAGTGTCTATCCCAGAAGAATACAATCCCCTGGACATCACAGACACACAGGTGAAAGCAGCTCTCTCCAAAGTAAAAAATACAGCATCAATGGGGCCGGATGGTATGCCGGGCTGTGTCTTACACGAGCTCCAAAACAAACTAAACCCTCACATAAATTCACTGTTCCAACTCAGCCTTACCTCAGGTTATGTACCCGAAGAATGGCATACAGCAACAGTGATCCCACTCCACAAAGGTGGCGCCACAACGGATACAGGAAACTATCGCCCTATAAGCCTGACTAGCCTGGTCTGCAAGGGTATGGAGCGCATCATCATGGATCTCATAAACAAAGACATTGGGAACCTCCAAACACTGGACCCTACCCAATTCGGATTTGGTAAAGGCAGATCTTGTCTCTTAAACCTAGTTGACTTCTTTGAAATAGTAACCAAAGCCATAGATGAGGGAAAGGTTGTCCACGCAGCCTATCTGGACCTCGTAAAGGCCTTCGACACAATACCCCACTCTGGCATCGTAAACAAGCTTACCAGCTTAAATATTAATCCATATGTCACAAGATGGGTTGCAAACTGGCTCAGGGATAGAACTCACATGGTCAGAGTCGTGGATGCCATGTCCGACTCTAAACCAGTTACAAGTGATGTCCCACAGTGCCTAGTCCTGGGACCCCTCTTGTTCGGTATATACTTCTCTGAGTTACAGGCAAACACGGGATGACTATGGCTTACCAAGTTCGCAGATGATTGCAAACTGGGAGCCATAATCGACTCACCGGCTAACATAAGCATCCTCCAGAAGGGCCTTACGGAGATGGATACCTGGTGTCAGAACCATGGCCTCAAGCTAAATGCCAAAAAGTGCATAAGCATCCCCTTTGGGGAAAAACAAAGTGCCCGCAAACTATCACATAAGAGGTAATCCACTAAGTACGGAAGAAGTAATTAGAGATCTGGGGACCCAAGTAGATAGCAACCTCACCTTTGACAATCACATTGTCAAAGTGGTTAGAAAAACCTTTTATATAGCTCACCTAATCACAAAAGGGTTCACATCTAGATCGAGAGGTCATTGTGCCCCTCTACTCATCATTCTTCAGGCCCATAATTGAGTACAATGCCCCATTTGGGATGTATCTTATCCGACACCTGCAACAGCTGGAGAGACCTCAAAGATATCTCACCAAGAGGATCGTGGGCCTCAAACAGATGTCCTATGCAGCTCGACTAAAGAAACTCCAGCTCTACTCAGTTGCCTACCACCTACTCAGAGGCGATCTCTGCCTGACATACAAGGCCATGTCTAACCCAGAATTGTTGGACATGCTCCACCTCAAGAAAACCAAATCCATCAGAGCTACACGCTAAAGGGATTTAAACTTTAGCACAACAATAAACAGGACATGCTGGAGGGATAGATTCATATCCCAAAGGCTTCCCTCACTCTGGAATAAAATCCCAGTCCATGTTAGGCAGAGCCCCTCGCTGACCCTCTTCAAGAGAAATCTTGATGAGTGTATCGGAGATCGGAAATTTACTCCCGTGATCACTTCTATGGCCCTGCTGGACAGAGGCTCAGGAATCTGGACTATAAGGGAAGCGAAAGCCAACACATTCTGGCTAGGCTTCTAAATGCCCTGGGGCAGATAGCCTAGTACCTACCTATGAACCTATGAACCTATGTATGAAAGCTGAAGAGACTGTGTAGGTATGCGATTGGAGAGAGTGAGTGAGTAAATGCATGTATGAAAGCTGAAGAGACTGTGGGTGTGTAATCAAAGTGAGTGAGTGAGTGAATGCATGTATGAAAGCTGAACAGACTGTGTGGGTGAGTGATCAGAGAGAGCGATTGAGTGAATGTATGTATGAAAGCTAAAGAGTTTGTGGGGGTGTGCGAATGGAGAGAGTGAGTGAGGGAATGCATGTATGAATGCTGAAGAGACTGTGTGGGCGGGCAATTGGAGTGCATGAGTGAATGCGTGTATGAATGCTGAACAGACTGTGTGGGTGAGTGATCATAGTGCATTAGTGAGTGAGTGAATGCATGTATGAAAGCTGAACAGACTGTGTGGGTGAGCAATCAGAGTGAGTGAGTGAGTGAATGCATGTATAAAAGCTAAAGAGACTGTGGGTGCACGATCGAAGTGAGTGAGCGAATACATATATGAATGCATGTATGAATGCTGAACAGACTGCGAGGGTGAGTGATTGGAGTGAGTGAGTGAGTGAGTGAGTGAGTGAGTGAGTGAGTGAGTGAGTGAGTGAGTGAGTGCTGAAGAGATTTTGTGGATGTGCGATTGGAGTGAGTGAGTGAGTGAGTGAGTGAGTGAGTGAGTGAGTGAGTGAGTGAATGCATGTATGAATGCTGAACAAACTGTGTAGGTGAGTGAGTGAGTGAGTGAGTGAGTGAGTGAGTGAGTGAGTGAGTGAGTGAGTGAGTGAGTGAGTGAGTGAGTGAGTGAGTGAGTGAGTGAGTGAGTGAATGCTGAAAAGACTGTGTGGGTGAGTGATCGGAGTGACTGAGTGAGTGAATGCATGTATGAATACTGAAGAGATTGTGTGGGTGTGCGATCGCAATGAGTGAGTGAATGCATGTATGAAACCTGAAGAGACTGTGTGGGTGTGCGATCTGAGTGATTGAATGCATGTATGAAACCTGAAGAGACTGTGTGGGTGTGCGATCGGAGTGAGTGAATGCATGTATGAAACCTGAAGACACTATGAGTGAGTGAGTGAGTGAATGCATACATGAAAGCTGAAAGAGACTGTGCGAGTGAGCGATCGAAGTGAGTGAGTGAATGAGTGAGTGAGTGAGTGAGTGAATGCATACATGAAAGCTGAAGAGTCTGTGTGGGTGAGCGATCAGAATGAGTGAGTGAGTGAATGCATGTATGAAAGCTAAATAGACTGAGTGGGTGTGCAATTGGGGTGAGTGAGTGAATGCACGTATGAAAGCTGAAGAGATTGTGGGTGTGTGATCAGAGTGAGTGAGTGAGTGAGTGACTGAATGCATGTATGAATGCTGAAGAGACTGTGTGGCTGTGCGATTGGAGCGAGTAAATGAATTCATGTATAAATGCTGAACAGACTAAGTGGGTGTGCGGTCAGAGTGAGTGAATGAGTGAATGCATGTATGAAAGCTGAAGAGACTGTGTGGGTGTGCAATCGAAGTGAGTGAGTCAGTGAGTCAGTGAGTGAGTGAGTGAGTGAATGCATACATGAAAGCTGAAGAGTCTGTGTGGGTGAGCGATCTGAGTGAGTGAGTGAGTGAGTGAGTGAGTGAGTGAGTGAGTGAGTGAGTGAGTGAGTGAAGGCATGTATTAATGCTAAAGAGACTGTGTGGGTGAGAGATGGGAGTGAGTGAGTGAGTGAGTGAGTGAGTGAGTGAGTGAGTGAGTGAGTGAGTGAGTGAATGCATACATGAAAGCTGTAGAGTCTGTGAGGGTGAGCGATCAGAATGAGTGAGTGAGTGAATGCATGTATTAATGCTAAAGAGACTGTGTGGGTGAGTGTGTGAGGTATAACTGGAAATTGTCCACTTTTATTAAGAATCTGTCGGGCTGTTTGATTCTGATAACTTGTTTGCAGTTAAAAGCTTTCTCTAGAGGCTCCTTTAGCTGTTTAAAACTTTCATTTAAAGGCTCACTGCTGCTTTTCTGCTCTGAGAAACATTTCTGGAGTTTGTTTCCCACTCTCCCTCCCTTTTGGTATGCTGTTCTTATAGTTGGTGGCTTTGCAGTTGCCCACCCCTACTGTAAATTTGATCTGGGACACTCCTCCCAGTCTAGTGTCATTACCTCATTCTACCTAATACAGGGAGAACATTTGAGAAGGCCAATCAGCTTACTTTCTGCTCCTCCTTTCTTTTTCCACTTAAAAAAAAAATTCTAAGCTTGTTTCCTGCCTTTCCCATGGGTAGTCTAGTCTGGATACAGATTTGCTGTGTCCAGGACTATTTGTGGGCTTCTAAGCCCCCAAGCCTTTCTGTGTTGGAGGGAAGCCTTCTAGCTTAATTTTCTTTCTTAGAACTAGCCAGTTATTTTAGTTTCAGCACTCAAGTCTGTTTCTTTGAGCTCAGCACTTGTTTAGAACTTATTGTAAGCACTTAATAAGCTACAAATTACTACAGCACTCAACTTTCCTCACTGTCTAGAGAAAAACAGTTTCTATTACTTAACAAATAAGCACCTATCCAGGCATGTCTAAGGGTCAGCTCCCAGTGTTTTCTCCTGTCTGCCTGATGAATCTGGGCATCCTGGGGCAATACAGCAATTGCATCACATACACAGACAACCCTCTCCTCCTACCACCCAACACTACAACCTGTGAGAGATGCACTTATATGGCCAAACTGGAAGCAAAGCTCTCTTCACCTAAGACTGGACTAGACAGTCAAGAGGAGAAGGTAAACACTTGCACCCCTCCACACTCAGCACATAGTCCCTCAAAACCTACACCACCAAAACACACACATAGAAACACAAAACACACACCTACATTCATGGAGGCTCTCAGTAAAAACCTGCCCAAGCAACAGGTACCTCCAAAGCAGAAACACAAGCAACCCACATCCCCCAAAACAACACAAATGACACATAACCCACAAACTCAGTGGGCCACTCAACCACAGCCCATAAGGCATAACAACGTACCCAACACTCTAGTCATAGGTGACTCTATAGTCAGGCACACTGATGTTCCACTCACCAGAGTAAACAAGGAGAAAGTTACTGTCATCTGCCTGTTGGGTGCCAGGATGACCCGAGACATACCTCCCTGGACTACATGAAAAGGGATGTGGAGGAGCAGTCCGATCTTGTAGCCCAGGCAGGTATGGCCCTAGCCCTGAGTAGCATCCTGTCATCACCCAGAATGATACCACAGTACAAGGACAAAATGATTGACTTCAACAATTGGCTAAGCTTCTGGTGTCATTCTAAGGGGATCCAGTATCTGTCTGCCTGGGATGACATGATCGACAAACCAGGATGCTTTGCCAGAGATGGCCTGCACCTGTCACCCCTGTGATTCTGGATACTGGCTAAGGCTCTAGCCACCCATATAGTGCCTTTTTAGGCAAGGTTCAAATGACAAATTCACCACCATAACAGGTACAAGCAAGAAGAATCTGAGAGTATTGCTACTCAATGCTAGAAGTCTAAACCTCAAAATGCACTCACTCAAGGCACTCCTTAAAATGGAGAACATCGACATCTGTGCAGTGAAAGAGACCTGGTTCAAGGCTCCAGAGAGTACCCCTGCATTACCAGGCTATAATTCATACCACACCTTTTGGCCACCTAACCTAGACTGAAACACTAAAGGTGGAGGCATGTCCATATTCATTAAAGATATCCACACCTCCAGGCTAGTTGTTCAGCATAATGCATCCGAGATTATACAAGTGCAACTAACTCTGGGCAAGACCGCAATTCAAATTGTAGCTTGCTACAAATCCCCCACCATTCCCCAGGATTCCCACTCCTCATTTCTTGATACACTGGAAAATATTAGGGTACAACCTAACACCCTAATAATGGGCAATTTCAACTACTCCACCATTAACTGGGAAAACTACTCATGTACCAACTATTGTGCTCAACATTTTCCGGAATTCATAAATTTCAATGCCTTGGATCAACTTATCTACACCCCCACCAGGGGCAGCAATATCCTGGACCTGGTTATTAGCAACATGGGCAACCAGTGCTCCACACCAGAGGTCAATTCCTCATTGGTCAGATCCGACCACAAGCTAATCACCCTAGACACCCACATCCCTCCCCCACCCCCCATTAAGGAAACCACAGTAAAACATTTCTCCAAAGCCAACTTCACGCTTCTTAAGACAGAAGTGGCAAACTTCACGACACCCATGCTGATGGACAATAGAAGTATCACTGCTAAATCCTACACAAATGCATTTTATAAGCACTTGCACGAGTGCATGGATCATGCAATCCCTAACAGAACCAAGATGCTATCCTCCAAAAAAAGGAAGCAACTCTGGTGGTCCTCTGCCATAAACAAACTCTACAACAGAAAAAAAGAAACTGTTCCAAAAAAGAGTAAAATCACATGACTGGAGAAACTCACTGGTCAGCCTCAGTAAGAAGCTGAGATCCCTCATAAAATTCTCCAACGCTAGTTACGAAAACAAAATTGCCACTGACTATAAAGATAACCACAAAGCATTCTATTGCTATGTCAAGAATCTCAGTGGCAACACTCAGATCTGCTCTGAGTTACAGCACAATGGCACTAAATATACAGAACCAACTGATATTGCCAACATCCTGACAGATAGGTTCAGTGCTAACTTTAACCCCCCCCCCCGTCATCCCCTAAAGGGCCCATCTCTATACCAGAAGAATGCAAAGTTCCTGTAATCATGGCTGCACAGGTAAAAAACACACTATCCAAAGCCAAGAACGCAGCATCCATGGGACCTGACAACATCCCAGGCTCTGTTCTACATGAACTACAGAACGAATTGGCACCCCACTTAAGTACCATGTTTAATCATAGCCTCACCTCACTGAATGGTGCACAGTGACGGTTATCCCACTCCACAAAGGGGGAGCCACCATGCACCCCGGAAACTACCACCTCATTAGCCTAACAAGCCTGGTCTGCAAGGCTATGGAACGTATCATCATGGAACGTATAAACTATGACATTGGTAATCTCCAAGCTCAGGACCCCACCCAGTTTGGATTTGTAAAAGGCAGATCATGTCTCCTAAACCTGATAGACTTCTTTGAAGCAGTCACCAAAGCCATAGATGAGGGTAAGGTGGTTCACCCAGCCTATCTAGATCTCACCAAGGCTTTCAACACCATCCCTCACTCTGGAATTATAGATAAACTCACTAAACTAGGTATAAATCCATACGTCACAAAATGGGTTGCCAACTGGCTCACTGACAGAACCCACACTGTGAAAGTAGCAGACTCCAAATCCAACTTCAGATCAGTGACAAGTGGAGTACCACAGGGTTCAGTCCTGGGTCCTCTCCTGTTTGGTATTTAATTATCTGAAGTACAGGCTAACACAGAAAGTCTTTGGCTAATGAAGTTCGCAGATGACTGCAAACTAGGAGCCATAATCAAAACTCCAAAAGATGTGGACATCCTACAAAAGGGCCTCGCTGAGACAGATGCCTGGTTTCAAAGCCATGGCCTCAAGCTCAATGCCAAAAAGTGTATTGTCATCCCTTTTGGTAAAAACTCTGTACCCATGAACTACCACATAGGCGGTAGTCTACTTAACACCGAAAGTGTGATAAGAGACCTTGGGACAACAGTCTCTCCTTTTATAATCATATCGCCACAGTAGTCAGGAAATCCTTCTACATGGCACACCTCATCACAAAAGGTTTCTCATCCAGGAAAAAAAGAGGTCATTCTTCCCCTATACTCATTACTCATTAGACCCATTATCGAGTCCAATGCCCCTTTCGGTATGTACCTCACAAGACATCTACAACAACTGGAAAGGCCACAGAAATACCTCACAAAGAGGATTACCGGCCTCAAACAGATGCCCTACATAGACCATCTCAAAAAACTACAGCTTTACTCCATCGCATATCGCCTACTCAGAGGCGATCTCTGCCTAACACACAAAGCTATGTCAAACCCAGAGCTTTTAGACATGCTCCACTTAAAGAAATCCCAACCCCTATGAGCTACACACTCTAGGGACCTAAACCTTGTCACCACAATAAACAGAATATACTGGAGGGATAGATTCCTGTCCCAGAGACTTCCCATACTCTGGAACAAACTATCTATCTATATCAAACAAAGCTCCTTATTAGCACTCTTCAAGAAATATCTTGATGATTGGATGGGAGATTCACCCCGGGGATCACTTCTGTGGCTATGCTCAACAGTGGCAGTGAAAGCTGAAGAGACTGTGGGTGTATGATCAGAGAGAGTGAGTGAGTGAGTGAATGCATTTATGAATGCTGAAGAGACTGTGTGGCTGTGTGATTGGAGTGAGTGAATGAATTCATGTATAAATGCTGAACAGACTGCATGGGTGTGCAGTCAGAGTGAGTGAATGAGTGACTGCATGTATGAAAGCTGAATAGACTGTGTGGGTGTGCAAACAGAGTGAGTGAGTGAGTCAGTCAGTGAGTGAGTGAATGCATGTATGAATGCTAAAGAGACTGTGTGGGTGAGAGATGGGAGTGAGTGAGTGAGTGAGTGAGTGAGTGAGTGAGTGAGTGAGTGAGTGAGTGAATGCATACATGAAAGCTGAAGAGACTGTGGGTGTGTGATCAGACTGAGTGAGTGAGTGAATGCATGTATGAATGCTGAAGAGACTGTGTGGGTGAGCTATTGGAGTGAATGAGTGAATGCATGTATGAAAGCTGAAGAGACTGTGTGGGTGTGCAATCGGAGTGAGTGAGTGAGTGAGTGAGTGAGTGAGTGAGTGAGTGTGTGAGTGAGTGAGTGAGTGAGTGAGTGAGTGAGTGAGTGAGTGAGTGAGTGAGTGAGTGAGTGAGTGAGTGAGTGCATGTCTGAATGCTGAAGAGACTGTGTGGGTGTGGGATCGTAATGAGTGAGTGAGTGAATGCATGTATGAATGCTGAAGAGATTGTGTGGGTGAGCGATCATAGTGAATGAGTGAGTGAATGCATATATTCATAAACTTATGGCTTGAAATGTTGATAGGATGAGAGTGTGATGAATTGTGGTTTCATGTAAAGTTGCTCGGCTGGTTGCCCTGCTGTGTACGGGAGAACAGGCCACTTCTGGGACTGGAGTGGCAGGTGTGCCACGGGCCACATGTGGGAGTGTGGTGGACCATGTGTTTTTCTCCCCTGATATTGAGTATTATATGTTTGCATAGCTGTAATCAAATCTATGCAGTACTAGAAGGGTTACTATTTTGACTGTTGGAATAGTATTGAACTCTCCAGAGCATGGCACAGGTTCTCGGCATAAACATGTGATTGCTATGAAACAAAATACTCCTGCTTTAGGAGATGCATTTGTGTTCAGTTCTAACTGGGATTGCATGTGTTATAGCTTCAGTGGATGCTGCTGTATGGTTTGAAAAAAATAACACTTTCTGTGGGTGTGGATGCACGTGGTGTGTGTGTGTGTGTGTGTGTGTGTGTGTGTATGTGTGTGTGTGTGTGTGTGTGTGTGTGTGTGTGTGTGTGTGTGTGTGTGTGTGTGTGTGTGTGTGTGTGTGTGTGTGTGTGTGTGTGTGTGTGTGTGTGTGTGTGTGTGAGTGTTTGTGTGTGTGAGTGTGTGTGAAATTATACCTGTTTCATATATAAAATCCTGCAACGTATTTATAAAATCTTTATTTTTTTTTTTTGTGGAATGATGTCTCAGATCATGATATGGTAAGCACCGTTCTCAGTTAATATACCGCACCTCAGCTGACTCAGTGAAAGAATTTCACTCTATGACTCATAAAGAGCATACAGTCACTATGTAATATATTAAGATGATTTGGATGCTTTCAGTTTCAAAAGCATAATAACAGCTTGGAAATGGCTTATAATGGATTAATTCACACTGCATAAACTATCACTCAGAAATAAAATCATGGTCTCATTTTATATATGATTTATATTACAATGAGCATTTTATACATACTTTATATTAGAATACTCATTCATGCAATATGCATTTTTTTCTTTTACTCTGCGGAGAGAGTTGTGGAACACCTCAAGTATTGTATGTATAAATCTACCAGTCATTACTTGTTTGAGCCCACTGGACTAAGTTAACAAATAGTCACAGTATGTTGCACAAAGCTACATAAAGCTTGGATTATGAAAGGATCCTTTATCTACATCAGGGCT
>NC_056726.1:1051213237-1051363237 GCF_019279795.1 Protopterus annectens | reverse complement strand
ATATGAAGTCCTCCACAGTGTTTCATTGTGTTAGTTGCATCACTGTAATACATTTGTAGTACTATGGGTTACTTATCATTGTGAACTTTTATGTATTATATAGTATTGTACATCTTTATGTGAAGTCCTACACAGTCAGTATTTCATTGTGTCAGTTGTACCAGTGTTACACATGTAAAGTATTATGTGTTTACCTAGTATTGCTGACTTTTATGTATTATATAGCATTGTGCATCTTGGGTCTATATTATACGAACAAAGTTTTACAACTTCAAACACCATATGGGTGACACCATATGATGAAGTTGTAAAACATCGAAAACAAAATAAAAAATGTAAAAATAAAAGAAAAACCTGCCTGATTGCTCTGAGCAGGGGGCACCCCATTGTGGGGGGTTGCACCACCCACACCCCCGCTACTTAAATATGCCAACTCTGAGATACTATGTTGAAGTAAAGGGAAGACTTCCCTATGGTGATCTCCATTTACACTTGCTGGGTTTTAAATATTCAACCATTTGGTGTTGCCCATATGATGTTTGAATATTTAAAATTTCATTCTTATAATATACACCGGTGGATCTTTATGTGAAGTCCTACAAGTCAGTGTTTCATTATGTTAGTTGTACCACTGTTACTCATGTATAGTATTATGTGTTACTTAGCATCGCTGACTTTTATTTATTATATAGCATTGTGCATCTTTATGTGAAGTCTTACACAGTCAGTGTTTCATTGTGTTAGTTGCACCACTGTTACACATGCATAGTATTATGTGTTACTTAGCATTGTGGATGTTTGTTTGTTGTATAGTATTGTACATCTTTATGGGAAGTCCTACACAGTCAGTGTTTCATTGTGTTAGTTGTAACACTGTTACACGTAGTATTATGTGTTACTTAACATTGTGGACTTTTGTTTATTATGTAGCATTTTGTAGCTTTATGTGAACTCCTACACAGCTAGTGTTTCACTGTGCTAGTTGTACCACTGTTATACATGTATAGTATTATGTGTTACTTAGCACTGTGGACTTTTATATATTATATAGTATTGTGGGTCTTTATGTGAAGTCCCACACAGTGTTTCATTATGTTACTTGTACCACTGTTATTCATGTATAGTATTATGTGTTACTTAGCATCGCAGACTTTTATTTATTATATAGCATCATGAATCTTTATGTGAAGTCTTACACAGTCAGTGTTTCATTGTGTTAGTTGCACCACTGTTACACATGCATAGTATTATGTGTTACTTAGCATTGTGGACGTTTGTGTGTTGTATAGTATTGTACATCTTTATGGGAAGTCCTACACAGTCAGTGTTTCATTGTGTTAGTTGTAACACTGTTACACATAGTATTATGCGTTACTTAACATTGTGGAATTTTGGTTATTATGTAGCATTTTGTAGCTTTATGTGAACTCCTACACAGCTAGTGTTTCACTGTGCTAGTTGTACCACTGTTATACATGTATAGTATTATGTGTTACTTAGCACTGTGGACTTTTATATATTATATAGTATTGTGGGTCTTTATGTGAAGTCCCACACAGTGTTTCATTATATTACTTGTACCACTGTAATTCATGTATAGTATTATGTGTTATTTAGCATCGCAGACTTTTATTTATTATACAGCATTGTGCATCTTTATGTGAAGTCTTACACAGTCAATGTTTCATTGTGTTAGTTGCACCACTGTTACACATGCATAGTATTATGTGTTACTTAGCATTGTCGACTTTTGTGTGTTATATAGTATTGTGCATATTTAGGTGAAGTCCTACACATTCAGTGTATCATTGTGTTAGTTGTACCACTGTTATACATGTATAGTATTATGAGTTACTTAGCATTGTGGACTTTTATGTGTTATATAGTATTGTCAGTCCTTATGTGAATGCCTACGCAGTCACTGTTTCTTTGTGTTAGTTGTACCACTGTTACACATGTATAGTATTATGTGTTACTTAGCATTGTGGACTTCTATGTATTGTATAGTATTGTGCTTTATGTGAAGTCCTACACAGTCAGTGTTTCATTGTGTTAGTTGTACCACTGTAATACATGTATAGTATTATGTGTTACTTAACACTGTGGACTTTATGTATTATATACTATTGTAATTCTGTATGTGAAGTCCTGCACAGTGAGTGTTTCATTGTGTTAGTTGTACCACTGTTATACATGTATAGTATTATTTGTTACTTAGAATTGTGGACCTTTATAGTGTTATATAGTATTGTGCACCGTTATGTGAAGTCCTACACAGTAAGTGTTCCATTGTGTTAGTTGTACCACTGTTATGTATGTATAGTATTATGTGTTACTTAGCATTGTGGAGTTTTATGTATTATATAGCAATGTGCATCTTTTTGTGAAGTCCTACAGTCGTGTTCCATTGTGTTAGTTGCACCACTGTTACACATGCACAGTATTGTGTGTTGCTTAGCATTGCCGACTTTTACATATTGTATAGTATTGTGCTTTATGTGAAGTCCTACACAGTCGTGTTCCATTGTGTTAGTTGTACCACTGTTACACATGCACAGTATTGTGTGTTGCTTAGCATTGCCGACTTTTACATATTGTATAGTATTGTGCTTTATGTGAAGTCCTACACAGTCGTGTTCCATTGTGTTAGTTGTACCACTGTTACACATGTACAGTATTGTGTGTTACTTAGCATTGTCAACTTTTACATATTGTATAGTATTGTGCTTTATGTGAAGTCCTACACAGTCGTGTTGCATTGTGTTAGTTGTACCACTGTTACACATGTACAGTATTGTGTGTTACTTAGCATTGTCGACTTTTACATACTGTATAGTATTGTGCTTTATGTGAAGTCCTACACAGTCGTGTTCCATTGTGTTAGTTGCACCACTGTTACACATGCACAATATTCTGTGTTACTTAGCATTGTCAACTTTTACATATTGTATAGTATTGTGCTTTATGTGAAGTCCTACACAGTTGTGTTCCATTGTGTTAGTTGTACCACAGTTACACATGCACAGTATTGTGTGTTACTTAGCATTGTCGACTTTTACATATTGTATAGCATTGTGCTTTATGTGAAGTCCTACACAGTTGTGTTCCATTGTGTTAGTTGTACCACAGTTACACATGCACAGTATTGTGTGTTACTTAGCATTGTCGACTTTTACATATTGTATAGCATTGTGCTTTATGTGAAGTCCTACACAGTCATGTTCGATTGTGTTAGATGTACCACTGTTACACATGCACAGTATTGTGTGTTACTTAGCATTGTCGACTTTTACATATTGTATAGTATTGTGCTTTATGTGAAGTCCTACACAGTAAGTGTTCCATTGTGTTAGTTGTACCACTGTTACGCATGTATAGTATTATGTGTTACTTAGCATTGTGGAGTTTTATGTATTATATAGCAATGTGCATCTTTTTGTGAAGTCCTACACAGTCGTGTTCCATTGTGCTAGTTGTACCGCTGTTACACATGTACAGTATTATGTGTTACTTAGCATTGTGAAATTTTAAATATTGTATAGTATTGTGCTTTATATGAAGTCCTACACAGTCGTGTTCCATTGTGTTAGTTGTACCACTGTTACACATGTACAGTATTGTGTGTTACTTAGCATTGTCGACTTTTACATATTGTATAGTATTGTGCTTTATGTGAAGTCCTACACAGTCGTGTTCCATTGTGTTAATTGTACCACTGTTACACATGCACAGTATTTGTGTTACTTAGCATTGTCGACTTTTACATATTGTATAGTATTGTGCTTTATGTGAAGTCCTACACAGTCGTGTTCCATTGTGTTAGTTGTACCACTATTACACATGTGCAGTATTGTGCGTTACTTAGCATTGTCGACTTTTACATATTGTATAATATTGTGCTTTATGGGAAGTCCTACACAGTCGTGTTTCATTGTGTAAGTTGTACCACTGTTACACATGCACAGTATTGTGTGTTACTTAGCATTGCCGACTTTTACATATTGTATAGTATTGTGCTTTATGTGAAGTCCTACACAGTCGTGTTCCATTGTGTTAGTTGTACCACTGTTACACATGTACAGTATTGTGTGTTACTTAGCATTGTCGAATTTTACATATTGTATAGTATTGTGCTTTATGTGAAGTCCTACACAGTTGTGTTCCATTGTGTTAGTTGTACCACTGTTACACATGTACAGAATTGTATGTTACTTAGCATTGTTGACTTTTACATATTGTATAGTATTGTGCTTTATGTGAAGTCCCACACAGTCGTGTTGCATTGTGTTAGTTGTACCACTGTTACACATGTACAGTATTGTGTGTTACTTAGCATTGTCGACTTTTACATATT
The DNA here is from genome assembly GCF_019279795.1 of Protopterus annectens. NCBI lineage: Eukaryota > Metazoa > Chordata > Ceratodontiformes > Protopteridae > Protopterus > Protopterus annectens. The sequence goes on along the minus strand of NC_056726.1, from coordinate 1,051,358,883 downwards.
GTATAGTATTGTGCTTTATGTGAAGTCCTACACAGTCGTTTTGCATTGTGTTAGTTGTACCACTGTTACACATGTACAGTATTGTGTGTTACTTAGCATTGTCGACTTTTACATACTGTATAGTATTGTGCTTTATGTGAAGTTCTACACAGTCGTGTTCCATTGTGTTAGTTGTACCACTGTTACACATGTACAGTATTGTGTGTTACTTAGCATTGTCGACTTTTACATATTGTATAGTATTGTGCTTTATGTGAAGACCTACACAGTCGTGTTCCATTGTGTTAGTTGTACCACTGTTACACATGTACAGTATTGTGTGTTACTTAGCATTGTTGACTTTTACATATTGTATAGTATTGTGCTTTATGTGAAGTCCTACACAGTTGTGTTCCATTGTGTTAGTTGTACCACTGTTACACATGCACAGTATTGTGTGTTGCTTAGCATTGCCGACTTTTACATATTGTATAGTATTGTGCTTTATGTGAAGTCCTACACAGTCGTGTTCCATTGTGTTAGCTGTAGCACTGTTACACATGCACAGTATTGTGTGTTACTTAGCATTGTTGACTTTTACATATTGTATAGTATTGTGCTTTATGTGAAGTCCTACACAGTCGTGTTCCATTGTGTTAGCTGTAGCACTGTTACACATGTACAGTATTGTATGTTACTTAGCATTGCTGACTTTTACATATTGTATAGTATTGTGCTTTATGTGAAGTCCTACACAGTTGTGTTCCATTGTGTTAGTTGTACCACTGTTACACATGCACAGTATTGTGTGTCACTTAGTATTGTTGACTTTTATATATTGTATAGTATTGTGCTTTATGTGAAGTCCTACACAGTCGTGTTGCATTGTGTTAGTTGTACCACTGTTACACATGTACAGTATTGTGTGTTACTTAGCATTGTCGAATTTTACATATTGTATAGTATTGTGCTTTATGTGAAGTCCTACACAGTTGTGTTCCATTGTGTTAGTTGTACCACTGTTACATATGCACAGTATTGTATGTTACTTAGCATTGTCGACTTTTACATATTGTATAGCATTGTGCTTTATGTGAAGTCCTACACAGTCGTGTTGCATTGTGTTAGTTGTACCACTGTTACACATGTACAGTATTGTATGTTACTTAGCATTGCTGACTTTTACATATTGTATAGTATTGTGCTTTATGTGAAGTCCTACACAGTCGTGTTGCATTGTGTTAGTTGTACCACTGTTACACATGTACAGTATTGTGTGTTACTTAGCACTGTCGACTTTTACATACTGTATAGTATTGTGCTTTATGTGAAGTCTGACACAGTCAGTATTTCTGTGTATTAGCTGTACCACTGGTATACATGTGCAGTATTATCCATGATATCAGACAGCTTGCAGATGATGGAAGCATGGAGATTGTTTTTAATACTTTTCCACTTTCTCTCAAATTTTCTAATCTTGTAAGCAGTATATATAGACACAGAGGTGTGAGGCAAATTTTCACTTTGACATTTTTTGTTCTGGGATGCAAAGGCTGACAACATTGTGCCTCCCTTTTGTGTGATTTTAATAATTTATTTGTAGCAATTTCAGTCCTGATTTTACACAACTTCTTACATCCATCTTCCTAAATACCTTGAACTCCCTTGCTCCCTCTAGGAAGATTAGAATACAATCTAACTATGCTCCCTGGCTCTCCAAAGAAACTAAGTCCCTCATGGTCAAAAGAGATAGAGCTTGGAAAGCTTGGGTCAATACAAAGGAATTACCTCTGTTGCAAAATTATAGACATCTCAGGAATCTTACTAACAAACAAACCTATAATGACAAAAAGTCCTTCTATAACTCGGCTCATCTCAATAGCAAATCCAACCCTCGGAGGTTTTGGTCAACTATAAACAGAATACTCTCTCCAGGTTGCCACTCAACCCACTGCCCTTACCCAAACACATCCCCTCTGAAGACTGCTACTCTTCTCAATAAGCACTTTATTGATACCATTCAAGCACTCATACCATCCAACTGAAATGCTAGCTCTTGGTCTCCTCCTTCCAACCCTTCAAACAAACATCTATTCTCCTTACACTCTGTTCTTAGTTCCTACATCAGATCTCTTCTACTAAAGCTCAGACCTTGCTCTCCCTCCAGTGATAATCTACCTCCTACCTTCCTCAAAGTTGCAGCTGACCCAATTGCCTACCCAGCACCTATTCTAATTAGTGGATCTATTCAGGAATCCACTGTCCTTTCCCCTATGGAAATCCATCTTCCATATTCCCTTCCGTAAAGGAGATAACTCTACTGACCAATCTAACTACCGACATATAGCTATCCTATCCCCTGTCTAAGATTCTCAAAAATGTTATCCACTCACAACTACTTAACTACCTCCTCCAGCATAATCTGCTCACTCCCACTCAGCATGGCTTCTTTTCCAGCCATAGCACGACCACAGCCCTGTAAGCCTTCACACATACCATTTCTGAGGTCCTTGATAATAAACTCAATTCTTGCCTCTTCCTGGACTTATCCAAAGCCTTTAATACAGTCTCCCACCCCCTACTGCCTACTAAACTTGATAATCTTAATCTATCTTCTTCCCCCCTTGCCTGGTTCTCCAGTTATCTATCCTGCAGGCAGCAATCTGTTAAATGGCTGTCCTCCTTTTCTCCATTCATACCTGTTCCAACAGGGGTACCACAAGGTTCCATCCTGGGTCCCTCCTCTTCAATGTCTTAACAATGATCTCTACACATCCTATAAACAATCCTCCCTCATCCAATACATGGACAACTCGACTCTCATCGCCATCTCAGAAAATTTCTCCAAACTCTACACTTTAACTCAACAGGCCTTCCTATCCACAGAACAATGGTTGTCCAGCAATTTACTCATCTTTAACCTTAAAATTACCAAACTCTTACTACTCCTACCTTAATCTCTCACTCACCTAAAATCCACCTTTGCTGTTACTTCCTCTAATAACGCTATTATTCAACCTGAAGCTCATACCAAACTCCTTGGAGTCATCATTGATGATGAACTCAAATTCAACTTGCACATCCTCCAATGTATAAAAAAGACACACCAGAAACTTGGTCTACTGTATCGCAACAAAAAATGTCTAACTGCTAATGCCAGACTCTCCCTTGCACAAGCTCTTCTCCTCCCCTCCCTTCTGTATGCTGCCCCAGTACTCACCAACATCCAAACCACAATCTTAAACAAACTCCAACAAACTTACCATAAAATAGCTAGATTTATCGCAAACTCTTCTTACAAGTCACATCACTACTTTGCCCTAAATTCTCTCCAGTAGCTAGAATTCCCCCATCTCCTACTGCTATCTCAACTTCAAATGTTACACTTCATTCTTTACAAACCCTCATCCTGCCCTGATCTCTTTTTTTCATCTCTATCTATACTCCTTCTAGGACTCTTTGTACCTCTAATCAGCAACTACTACACATCTACCAGCCAAAAAAAAAAAAAAACGGTAGGCAAACTGTTATATAAATACTCCATCGCTCACACTTGGAATAATCTTCCAAGAGACATTTGTTCTATCAAACACCCCTCCCATGTTAAAGAAAAACTCAAACATCATCTATTTAACTCCAAAATTGGTCCATATCAAGCCCCATCTTAAATCTCCCCTCATCCCTTCCATTTACCTTTTCAGTCCTTCCCCATATAGCTTAGTACCCCTCTATTGGTACGTATATCTGTACCTTCTATTTTAGATAATTACTCTAAATTACTATTCATTACTGTTGGACTAAACTCTTATCTGTAAATATGTAAATATATTCCTGCTCTGTACAAATTTGATATATATAGTCCATGTATATATTTTTTTTTTGCTTTGTGTTTCTAATGCTATTGTTTAACTGATTTCTTGCAAATGTTTTGATCTAAATGTTATTTTTCTGTAAACTGTATGTGTACTGTAGCTTTTCTCCTCGGGTCTCCACTGAAAATGGGCCACAAGCCAAGCTGGATCAACCCGGTTAACAAATGCCAATAAATAAATTAATAAAATTTCATTATAGAGACACCTTAACTAGGAGTTATACTTCTGTGATTCCAGCCCATTGCAAGGTGGGGGGGGCGTATTACTTTATCCTGAGATGCATTGACCACTGAGTTGATTGTATTAAATAGGGACATGTAGAGGTCCAGCTCCCTGCATGGGAGATGTGATGAAAGGCATTGTGTTAACTGCTTCCATCTCTCTCAATTCAATGCCACACTCCTGCCGTACTCCATCTCAAGCCCCAACTTAAAGCTCCCCTCACCCCTCCTATTTACCTTTTTCAGTCCCTCTCCATAAACATACATATATATATATATATATAAATATATATATATATATATATATATATATATATATATATATATATATAGATAGATAGATAGATATGGAGTGTTGAAGATGGCAGGCGTGTGTAATTGAATCGAGAGAGATGGAAGCAGTTAACACAATGTCTTTCATCACATCTCCCATGCAGGGAGATGGACCTCTACATGTCTCTATTTAATACAATCAACTCATGCCTAACTGTCATAGATCTTCTCTCACACAATCCTTCCACCTCTTTAGTGGACAGTCTCATTTTCTCCTTCTTCCTGTCTGTTCCAAATCTCCTTCACCAGATTATCTTCTACTTTTCTGCATGTGTCTGAACCACCATCTTCTGTTCTCTTTGATTTTTTCTGCAATTGGAGATACTTTGGCTTTGGCACTTATGTCCTCCTTTCTTCATCTGCCCCATAGTGTTCCTGCCACCCTTCTCAGGCACTTCATTTCCATCATCTCTGCCTTCCTCATTTGCTCTGCCTTTATTGCCCAGGTTCCTGTATTATATGCAGTTGTACTTTCTGCACCACTTGTACACCTTACTTTTCAGCTTCTTTGGCATGCTTCTGTCATAGTGTACACCTGAGACTCTATGCCAGTTGGCTGCAGCCCCTCTAATTCTAGCTTTGACATCTACATTCAGACTTCTCTTTTCCTTAACTACCCTTCCCAGATACTTGAAGCTGTTAATCTGTGCCACTATCTTCCCTTCTATCTCAATTCTCGGATTCATCTCATTTCACCAATTTTCTGCCATTACCCATCTTATCTCTGCTTAGTTTCATCCTAGTCACCTTCAGTTTTGCATTCCATTCCTGTATCCTTTGCTGATATTCTTACTCAGAGTCTATCTGTAATGTCACATCATCTGCATACAGCAACTTTGTTGATCTCTCCCCTCTGACCTGTTTGCTAATGTAGTGTATCACCAAGACCGATTCCTGGAGTATGCTGCTCATTATGGGTCTACTGCTTGAGATAGGTTCCCCTATTTTGATAAAGTGGATTCTGTCAGTAAGCCAGTTTGTTACCTATCTGATAACATATGGATTGATGCCTAGTTGAGAAATTTTGCCCACTATGCCCAAGTGGGGAATAGTGTCGAAGGCTTTGCCCAGGTCAAGGTAGGTGGTGTGCACTGTCTTCCCCTCATCCATGACTTTGGTGACTGTTTCAAAGAAGTTGACCAGATTTAACAGACATGACCTCCTCTTGACAAAGCCAAACTGTGGGGTCGAGTATTTGGAGGTTACCAATGTCCCTGTTAATGAGGTCCATGATAATCCATTCCATGGCCTTGCAGATCAGGCTATTTGGGCTGATTGGTCTTTAATTTCCTGGATCAGTGGATGCTACACCTTTGTGTAAAGGGATGACAGTGGCTGTCCTCCACTCGGCTGGGACAAAGCCGGTACTCAGACTTTGTTTGAATAGGATGCCTAAAGGTGCTGCAAGTTCATGCCTGAGTTCTTGTAGGATGCAGCCTGGTATGTTATCGTGTCCCATGGAGGCTGTATTTATTTGCCTTTGAGAGGGCAGTGATGACCTGTTCCCTAGAGATAAGGGGAGGGGGGCAATTTTTTCAAATGCATTAGTAAAGTTAAAGAAATAAACTTCAATTGTATTTGGATATGTTAAAGAAATAAAGTTCAACTGCATTTATAATGCTGATGAAATAAAATATGTACTGCATTAAGTGTGGAATCACAGCTTTCTTGCAACACCTCCATTATATGAATTGTACATCAATAAAGAGTGTTAGATGTGTACCAGTCATTGTATGATGTCACACCTAATAAAGCTGTGTTCTTCAATATATGTGTATTTGTGCTGTTGGTCATGAACTCAAGTAATACAAGTGCTATTCATTAAAAATGGGAATAATAACACTGAAGTGACTGGAGGTTAGTTAATAAAGAGTGTTCTGCTAAACTGTAGATGTGGAGCTGTACTACATAATATAATGCATTATGATATTTGTTCTGCACTAAGATCAGAACATAATAGGAAAGGCCAGGGTGTAATAGTGTGTATTTCAGGATTGTATTGTGTTAACCATTGCATTTCAGCTATATGCATTCCTGAGCTTAGTTATGCTGGTGCAGGCAAGTATGAAACTGTAATAGCTACAGACTGCATATATATCATCTGCAACTGTATATGGGTCAGATAGCCAACCAAGCACTCCGATATGGTCTGTAAACTTCACACTTATTTACACCCACTAGAGGTTCATTGTCTACACCTGCATTCCATGTATTAATGCACAGTTCACCTACTATCGCGGTCATGCATGAATCTCATGCATGTGTGTTCAGGTGTCACTGCAGTCATGTATAGCACTCTACCTTTATTACCAGGTCACAGTTTGTTAGCAGGTAAGCTCTAGACACATATTAGTCAATCAATACTCAGCAGTGCCCCAGTAACTCTGTCTGACAAAACCTCAGTATGTTGTACATTTTTTTTCACACACAGACTGGGGTTTGAATCCAGGGACAGGTACTACTACATATTTATAGAAACAGTTATATATTGTTAACAGATGCTCTGTCCACAGGAATTACATGTAAATAAATGGCTGTGGTAGCTGTTTGAATGGATTACTAATTTGTGTGTCCTGATGTAAGAGAGTGTAAACAGCATTGCTCAGCATGGTGATAAGACATCAGTAAATAAAATGTCTGCAAGTACACTACTAATACAAGTTAATAAAACAAATCAAACTGTCTAATCTTGGTAGGGCTGTATGCCTGGTGCATCTGTGAATGTCCACTGATAGTCTAACCCCATGCCTGACAAGGATTTGTTGAATTACCTATGCTTTTCGCCTTTTGCCATAACTGTTACTGGTCTGCTGTTACAATACTGCCTGTAATCCCATTTATTTTTATGTCCCATATGCTATACAATGTTATGTTACTGGGTTATTTTCAACAACCTGGCATGCTGTTATAAATAATGTTTAAATTTCTGTTCATTACTAACCTATGCACATTTGAAAAAAACCTCAACACCATAGCTCGACAGGGTAGGTTGGTTCCTGCGGATCCACTTACCTTATCTCAATTGGCCGTGACACTGGGACTCAACCTGGGGCTGCCCCCCCCTCTGGTCCTGCACCACCTATGGGTGGAACTGCCTCATGGGATGGAGCCCATCCCTTCCCAGGCTGGGCACAGAGATGGACTTGTCACCCAGCAACAACTACCAGTGATGGTGTGCAAGATCATTCAGAGTAGCTATGAAGATCGCTTGTGCCAGATTGAGGGCAGACTGGGAAACCTTGAGGGGCAAGGTGGCCCTGGCACCCAGCCTCCAGCACAGCCACCTTCATGGCAATAAATGAGCAGTGTTGACTGCCCTTGGTTGGGGTGCTCAGTCTCATTGCTGCTGTCTGGGGCACATGACTCACTGATTCCACAGCGCCCTCCCTGTCCAAGGAGTTTATTCCCCTCATGTGTCATACACTGCCCCTGTCTGCTGTCTTCTCTGTCTTGTCTGTTTGCAAATGCAACCTCTACTACCCAACCTACCTCCCCAAATGTACCTATAAGCCTTCTACAGCATTCCACTCTCACCTTAAAAAAATAAGTACCTGTTCCACAAAAATATATCTCCCATACATAGTGCTCCATTTTGCACATGTGTCCACTGGACAAAACTAATTTGGTACAACTGACTTGACAACACATTTCTGTTGTCCTCACCCCTTTCTATGGCATTTGAGCATCCAAAATCATGTACAAAATCTGTCAAAATGCCCAGCTGTTGCTATACAAGAAATTGAGAGCTATGGTCCTTTCCTACACCTGCCCTGCACATCCCTGCCTGACTTTTACTATGTTTTCTCTATGCTTGCCCCATTTCCTATAGCCCCCTTTTTGTTTTCTTTTTTTGAATTTAGAGGGGGTTTAAGAAGGGATAAGTGGTGCTGTGAGCCATGCTGCACAGTGCAAACCAGCTTAAACCCATTTAAAACTGCTTCAAACTGCTTTAATTGCCTTCTGTCATTCTGATATTGTTATTCACATCAACAAAATAATCACCACTACCAAGTCTCTAATCCAGGACCTTGTCAACTAGGGCATAACAAATTAAGCCACTAGGCCACTCAGCTCTGGAGAGATGTAGGTGTTTCCATAAACATATTCTGATTCTGAATACCAGTAATGTACATCAGCAAAAGACTACCCCTGCCAAGTTTCAAACCCAGGATGCTGTCAACAACAGGATAGTGTAGCAGCCCAGTAGCCCACTAGGCCACTCAGCTTTGAAGTCGAGCTGCTATTTCTTTAAACATATCCTTATTGACTGTGACACACTGCTTTACATATACTGGGACATATGACAGTATACTTGCAGCTGTGATGCAGACACCAAACCACTACACAGCCAAGTAAATGTTGATGGATGTACGTGAGGTCTATGATATCAGGTAGAACTGACAACTGCACAGACTGTTGCAGAATGTCCACAGTTGTGCCAGCTACATCTGGCATGGTTCTCAGAAAACTTAATGTCTGTTTGATGAAGTACTGGCAAGTCAGTACAGATTGAGATTAGAAAAACATAACAGACACTCCAGTGTCATACGTCATACCCAACCAGACACACATGTTAATGAGAATCCTATGTAACAGACTGTATGCATGCACATATGTCTTACAAATACATGTGTTATACTATTGACTCAGTAGCTCAATCTGTTACATTCCTAGCATGCTTCACACTTTGCCAACCACAGTCCTGGCTTCCATTCCAGTCTGTTGTATGTCAAGTACATGCTTGTCAAAACAACAAATAGATAATTTAAACATGCAATTTTAAGCAGAACTGGTTGCTGGCTGACTGTTGTCTCCCAGATATTTTCCTGTTTCTGTTCCAGGGGTCTGTGTGTGTACAACATGGAGACCTGGTGCCAATACAACAACTCAGGATAGCATGGTGGCAACACAGAAATTTGACTTCACCAAGGTATGGCTGTGTATGCGTATGGTTACTTGGGTGCATATGTGTAGAACAGTGTGTCAGGAACAATGGGGGCAGACAGTGTACTTCTGCATGCATACCCTATGACATGGCATGCTACTCTTGATACATGTCACCTGGGATTTAATTTGGATCATAGGTTGATAGGATCATACAAAGTTACTAGAGTAATGCCCTGGGTTCCTTACAAGCCTAGCCATTATGTTATCCCCCAAATGAAACATCAGTCAGCACCTGTTGTCCAGTTGCCCCTGTCAATGAGCACCACAGGTGGGACTGCTGGGACAGATATGTGTTTTCTCATGCAGTCATCACAGTTGCGCTTGCAGAGGTTCAGCGAGGTACTATGTTGGACGTGTATGGGAAGTGCATACCTGAGACAGGACAGCCCCTGGAAGACACACCTGTCTCTGCAGCAGGTTGTGTTGATATCACATATCAAAGTCAGGCCTTTTGAGCAGATAATGCACAAGGAGTTAAACTTATATATATAGGGCAGCTGTAGTAGGGCAGGGTCCAACATCGCCTTGTAGGCATGACACAGGCCACCTCTGAGAAACCTGTCCAATACTGAGTGGAGCAAAAGTGAACGGAGGCTATCTGCATGGGACAGGTGTTGGAGGCCATGAATTACCTTTATAAGGTATTTCTATGCCCTTTCCAATTGGTGCAGTTGTCTGGATAGCTACATACCAAACAGGGTGTTTTAGTAAAATATTGGTCTATAGAGTGAGGACTCTAGAGAGGTAATGATCACCTTTTTTTCTGGATGCAATGCCTTTAACAATGGGATGGAACATGTACAAGGCTTTTCTGATGTCTGCAGCTACATGATGGTTGAATGCGATATTGTTATCAACCTGAGTACCCAGGTCTCTCTACACAGGTTGTATGTTTATGGGGTTGTCACTGATGTGGTAAACAGTGGGGCCGTGTCTTTGCCAAATGGTATGATGGTGATTTTCTTTACATTTAGCTTCAGAGCAGGACCTTGGCACCACTCCATAGTTGTAACACCCACTTGCAGTATCTTAGCATCATTTGAGGAGTCAATGACAGACAGCACCCAACTTAAAGTCATTCACACACTTGGTCAGTACCTACAAATGCAGGTGTTGACAGGTAGCATTCATGCCTACATACATGTGGAGTATTAAGGTGGAGCACCTACTTGCAAGGCCTCAAAATGTGTACATACTGCACACACATAAGCAAAACAGACTAGGGTTGTCACCTTATCAAATGCCCCAAAAAATGTGGGACACTTTTTGTAGTAACATGACGGTTGGCAGAACAAACCATACCCATGCTGAGGTCAAAGGACAGAATTTCACATTTTTGTCAATATAACAGCTTATAGTTGTAGCATTTGCCTAGCATATGCTATTTCTCATAACATTCAGGTGTTCCTGATGTAAAATGATTGTTTTACGCAACTCTTAGAAACTCAACTCTTAGAAAAATGTAGAAAATGTTTGTTGTCCTACACTCTCGGGACATTTGTATTGTTTTAGTTGTTTTAGTTGTTTTAGTTGTTTTAGTTGTTTTCACAGGACACACTTTGCCAAACATGGACTGCAACTTGTACAGTGGAACAGGTGATAACCCTAACACAGTCACACTGCTGTAAGGATATACGTACACACACACACACACACACACACACACACACACACACACACACACACACACACACACACACACACACTCAAGAGTAAAACCTTTACCTGCCCAGTTGTACATACTAAATCACTACAGATGTATTGCATGCACCATGGAGTTAATGTGTTTTTGAAGTGTCCGCCACTACTGTTCAGGTGGATGACATCTGCAAGCGCTGTAAAGCTGGTCAATGGGGGGGGGTAACAGGTTTGCACAGGCCCTTAAAATTGTATAACCATTGGGCGCACACACACACACACACACACACACACACACACACACACACACACACACACACACACACACACACACACACACACACACACACACACACACACACACACACACACACACGACAGCCACACTGCTGTGAGGGAATACACTTACACACATACATATTGGTGGCTTTGAGATTAGACCCCTACTTATCTAGTTATAGATACTATAATATTACATAGCGTTTATATGTGCCACTGAGTTTGTGTTTGGAAAGTGTCTTACTGTGTAATATTACATAACTATCACATGCGCCACTGACCTTATGTGTTTGTAGAGTGTCTTAACTGTGTTTCTAAGGTGGATGACATCAGTAGGCTCTGAAAAAGGCTGCCAATAGGGATTCATAGGCCCTTAAAATTGTATAATGATTGCACACACACACACACAGGCAAGACAGCCACACTGCTGTGAGTGGATATGCTTACATACATACAGTTGGTGGTTTTGAGATTAGAACCCCTACCTATTTATTTATAGCTACTACAGTACTATACAGTTGTCGCATGCGCCACTGAGGTTATCTGTCTGTATAGTGGCTAACTGTGCTTCAAAGGTGGATGACATCAGCAGGACCTGTAATGTAAGCCAATGTGGGGGTTAACAGGTAGGCACATTCCGTAAAATGTATTAGCATTGAGCACACATAGGCAAGACAGACACAGTGCTGCAAGGGTATATATGTACACACACACACACACACACACACACACACACACACACACACACACACACACACACACACACACACACTCACAAAGTTGCCATTTTTGGGAGTGGAATCCCTGCCTATCTTGTTGTATATACTATAGTACTACATAATTATCACATGCGCCACTGAGCTTATGTATTTGGATAGTATCTAACTGTGCTTCTACGGTGGATGACATTAACAGGACCTGTAAAGTCAGCCAATGGGAAGATTAACAGGTAGGCATGGTCCATAAAAGTGTATTAACAATGCACCTGCGTAGGAAAGACAGACACCTTGCTGCCATGGGATATACATGCTCACACTTACAGAGCTGCCATTCTATGGGGTAGTACCCCTAATTATCTAGTTGTATAGTGTATAGTACTACATACATATTGCATGCACCACAGAGCTTATGTGTTTAGAGAGTGTCTGCCACTGCTGTTGGGGTGGAGGACTTCAGCAGCTGTTGACAGGGAGGCCACTATTGTGGAGGACACCTGTCAGAGGGCCATAAAATGTCTGACCATTGCACAGACATTGGCTTGTTGGGCATGTATATACTGCTATATGTGGACTTACTACACACACACACACACACACACACACACACACACACACACACACACACAAGGTGGATGGCATGAGATTAGAATCCCTACCTAACTACTATTACACCCTGAAGCTCACCATACTAGATGCATGTGCCACTGGTAACAAATTGGTGCATAAGTAGCTGCAGCACTACATCAGTTTATACCTTTATGTGTCTCTTCCCCCTCTTTGTCTCTTTCTTCTCTCTATAATATATTTTTATATAAATATACTTGTATATATATATATATATATATATATAAAATACCTATTTATATATATATATATATATTACCTATATATATATATTTATATATATATATATATATATATATATATATATATATATATATATATATATATATATATATATATATATATAAAACACTGTACAGATACATATATATCTTATATGTGCCACATACTGATATATAAGGATAATACTGTCTGATGGTGATAGGGAAAGACAGTTATGTATATGTAGCTGTCAGTATGCATAGAGTTATATTGATATCTTGGTTCTATAGGCAGATGAGACTTCAAACTTTGGCTGAAATTAGCTAAGTGTAGGAGCATGCCTAGTAAGAGTGTAAGAACTTCCAAGAGTAATCCAGGCCAGACCTGCATGAACTTCAGTCCGAGATTTTGTGTGCTACAGCCAGTTGGCTGCTGCACCTGATTAAACAGTCCAGCACCGCTCTGATATAATGCCCAAGGGATTCCCCAGCTGTGTGCTGGCCATAATATCTGACTCATACCTAGGGTGTGTACAGATTTTATTAGACTGAGCAGGGTTTTGCATCATATGTCTGGTATGTTTTACATAGCAATGTGATTTCCTAATGTGAGGAACTCGTGACAGACATTTGAGTTACTGAGTCCATACACAGCAAGGTACCCATCCTACTGCATGAACTGTTCTATTCTGCACTTTGTACATTTCTCTGGCCAGTAGTTCATCCTTCTCCTTATATGTGGGCCTTTGTCCCACTCCTATTCCTGGATTTGTCCACAGTTGCTGCTGTATGTAGTTGTAGGTACTGTGCTTAGGGAACATGGGAACAGGAAAGGCCACAGAAATACCTCACTAAAAGAATCACAGACCTAAAGCAAATGCTCTTTGCTGACTGTCTAAAAAAACTCCATCTAAACTCTGTCACATATCATCTACTCAGAGGCTATCTCTGTTTAACATACAAGGCCATGTCAAACCCAGAACTGTTGGACATGCTACACATAAAGAAATCCCAATCCCTCAGAGCCACATGCTCCAGGGATCTAGACCTTGTTTCTCACTATGAACAAAACATGCTGGAAGTATAGGTTCCTGACCCAGAGACTCCCCAGACTCTGGAATAGACTGCCCATGCATGTCAAGCAGAGTGCCACTTTGGCCTTCTTCAAAAGGAACCTTGATGACTGAATGGGAAATAGGAAATTCACCCCGGGGATCACGTCAGTCACCCTGCTAGACAGGGGTTCAGGGAAGTAAATATTGTGGGAAAAAATAGCCAGGGAATTGTTATAGCTAGGCTTGTATAGCCCCTAGGGCCGATAGCCTACTACCAACCTATGAACCTATAATAGGTTCATAGGTTCATACTAGGCTATCTGCCCTGGGGCAATTATAAGCCTAGCCCAATTCTGTATGGCTTACGCCACCCCCTTGATTTGAGTATACTGTGCCCTTTTTAAGGTTTTAGTTTACTGTGCCTCTGTCTAATAGTGACACGGGAGTAATCCCTGGGACAAACCTACGATCCCCCATCCACCTATCGAGATTCTTCTTGAAGAGATTCAGTGAGGTGCTCTGCCTCACATGAACTGGAATTCTATTCCAGAGCGAAGGGAGCCTCTGGGTTATGAACCTGTCCCTCCAGCAAGTTCTATTTATTTCTGTGCTGAGGTTCAAGTCCCTCGAGCGTGTGGCTCTAAGGGATTTAGATTTACTGAGGTGGAGCATGTCCATTAATTCTGGATTTGACATAGCTTTGTATGTTAGGCATAGATCGCCTCGAAGTAGGCGGTATGCAACTGAGTAGAGCTGGAGTTTTTAACCGAGCAGCATATGGCATCTGTTTGAGACCCTTGATCCTCTTGGTGAGATACTTTTGGGGTCTTTCTAATTGCTGCAGGTGTCGGGTAAGGTACATCTCAATAGGGGCATTGTATTCTATGATGGGCCTGATGAGGGATGAATAAAGGGGCACGATTACCTCTCTTGATCTAGATGTGAAACCCTTCATGATGAGGTGGGCTATGTAGAAGGTCTTTCTAACCACTTTGGCAATGTGGTTTTCAAAGGAGAGATTGCTATCAACTTGGGTCCCTAGGTCCCTAATAACTTTCTCTGTACTTAATGGGTTTCCGCCTATGTGGTAATTTGTGGGCACATTGTTTTTGCCAAAGGGTATGACTATACATTTTTTGGCATTTAGCTTTAAACCATGATGCTGGCACCAGTTATCTGTCTCTGTGAGACCTTTTTGAAGGATGTTTGTGTCAGCTGGAGAGTTGATTATGGCACCCAGTTTGCAGTCATCTGCGAACTTGGTGAGCCATAGTCCTCCCACGTTTGCCTGTACCTCGGAAAAGTATATACCGAACAAGAGTGGTCCCAGGACAGAACCCTGTAGGACGCCACTTGTGACCAGTTTCGAGTCTGACATGGCTCCAGCAACTCTCACTCTGTAGGTTCTGTCTTTGAGCCAGTTTGCGACCCATCTTGTGACATAAGGGTTTATATTTAAGCTGGATAGCTTATCTATGATGCCCGAGTGGGGAATTGTGTCAAATGCCTTTGCAAGGTCCAGATAGGCTGTGTGGACTACCTTCCCTTCATCTATGGCTTTGGTGACTGTTTCGAAGAAGTCAACCAGGTTCAAAAGGCAGGATCTGCCCTTGACAAAGCTGAACTGGGTAGGATCTAGTGTCTGTAGGTCCCCAATGTCTTTGTTTATGAGCTCCATGATGATCCTCTCCATAGCCTTGCAGACTAAGCTAGTCAGGCTTATGGGGCGATAGTTTCCAGGGTCCGTAGAGGCTCCACCTTTGTGGAGTGGGACCACTGTTGCTGTACGCTATTCTGTGGGCACATATCCTGTAGTGAGGCTGAGATTGTATAGCTGTATTATTTGAGGGATTAGTTCCTCTTGGAGTTCATGTAGGATGCAACCTGGGACGCCATCTGGTCCCATGGAAGCAGTGTTTTTTGCTTTGGAGAGGGCAGCCTTCTCCTGAGCATCAGAGATGTTTGGGAGGCAGCCATCTGCCGGGATAGATACTTGCTTTTTTGGGGGGGAGGGGGTGGAGAAGTTTGCACTGAACCTGTCTGCCAGGATATTAGCGTTGTCTGTGGGTTCAGTGTAGTTTTTGTCATTTAGAATCAACTCAGAACAAGTCTGGGAGTTGCATCCCAGGTTTCTAACATAACTGAAAAAAGCCTTATGATTGTCTTTGGTGTCCTGTGCAATTTTTCTCTCAAAGCTGGCCTTGGAGGATGTTATGGGGGATCGTAATTTTTTGCTAGTACTGATCAGAGATGCCTTCCCTATTAGGGATTTTGCTCTATCATGTAGTAGCTTCCTCCTTCTGTTGTACAGTTTATTTATGGCAGGGGTCCACCAGACTGGATGCCTGCCTTTGGATATTTGGGTCTTGGTTTTGTTTGGGATAGCATGATCCATGCATTCCTGGAGATGTCCGTAGAATGCGTTTATATAGGATTCTGCAGTTTGGGCCGTAGTTTCCACTGGCCCTGGGGCATTGAAGGATTCCACTTCGGTTTTGAGAAGTGAGAAGTTCACTTTTGAGAAGTTTTTCACTGTGGTTTTCTGGGCTGGGGGTGGGGTCGGGATGTGGACATCCAGTGAACTTAGTTGATGGTCTGATCTTACCAATGAGGGATATACTTCTGGTGTGGAGCATAGAGTCCCCATGTTGGTAATGATCAGGTCTAGTATGTTGTCCCCTCTTGTAGGAGTGGTGACTAGTTGTTCCATAGCATTTGAGTTTATAATTTCCAGGAACCTTTGGGCTAAGGTGCTGGGGCTTGAGTAGTGCTCCCAGTCAATGTTTGGGTAGTTGAAGTCGCCCAATATAATGGTGTTCGGAGAGATCTTCATGTACTCCAATGTTTTCAGGAAAGCCGAGTGGGATTCCTGACTTTGAGAGGGTGGTCTGTAGGATGCTATAAACTGAAAAGCAGTCTTGCCCACTGTTAGTTGCACATGGATGGTCTCCGATACTTCATGCAATGCCACTAACCTGGAGGTGTGGATATCCTTGATAAATATGGAAACTCCCCCTCCTTTTGTGGTTCAGTCCGGGTTTTGGGACCAAAAAGCATGATACGAAGTATAGCCTGGTAGTGCTGGGGTGCTCTCTGGAGCCTTGAACCAGGTTTCTGTCACTGCACAGATATCGATGTTCTCCATACTGAGGAGAGCTTCGAGTGCGTGCATCTTGAGGTTAAGACTTCTGGCCTTTAGCAGCATTACCCTTAGTTTCTTGTTCCTTGTGCTGTCAGTGGGGGTAGGTTTGACTTTTGAGCCTTGCCTAAAAAAGGCACTATGGGGGTGGCAAGAGCCTTTGCCAATATCCGAAAGCCCAGTGGTGACAGGTGCAAGCCGTCCCTAGTGAAGCAACGTGGCTTGTTGAGCATGTCATCCCAGGCTGACAGACACTGGATCCCCTTTGAATGACACCAAAATTTTAGCCAATTGTTAAAATCGATCATTTTGTCTTTGTACTGTGGCATCATTCTATGTGAGGGTAAGATGCTGCTCAAGGTCAGGGTCATACCAGCCTGGGCTACATGATCAGAGAGCTCCTCTATGTCTCTTTTCATGTAGTCCAGGGAGGTACATCTCAGGTCATTCACACCAGCATGTACAATGACTGAGACATATTTGTATTTGCTTTGGAGTGACCTGAGTGCTTGCGTTATGTGGCGGATCCTTGCACCTGACAGGCAGCTCACCATGACCTTCTCTTTATTCAGCCTGGTGAGCGGGACATCAGTGTGTCTGACAATAGAGTCACCTATTACAAGAGTATCAGGTGTGTTATTCAGCCTTAAGGGCTGTGGCTGCTTGGCACACTGACTTTGTGAGCTATGTGTTGCACGTGTTTTGTTTTGAGGTAGTGTTTGCTTAGATGTCTGCGTTGGAGGTCTCTGTTGCTTAGGTAGATTTTTATTTAGAGCCTCCGAGTATGTTTTTGTTTATTTATGTATTTGGTTCGCTGATGTGGTGGGACTATGTGATACTGGAATTGTGTTGTGCGAGGTTACCTTCTCCTCCTGACTGGTTACACCAGTTTTGAGATGAGAGAGCTCAGCCTCCAGTTTGGCTAAATAGTTGCATCTCTCACATATATTTGAACCTGTTTGGAGGAGGAGAGGGTTGTCCGTGTACATGAGACAGTTGTAACATTGCCTCAAAATTCCCAGATTCACCAGCTGGACTGGAGAGGAAACCATTGACTGACCTTTGGACATGCTAGAGTAATATAGGGAAACTGAATTTAAGATGGACCAATAGAGGACAAGGTAATCGTAGAGAGTATAAGAGTAAGTAGTGCTTATGGTTTAATAGTGCTAACTTGTAGGATTACTTAAATGGACCAGTGAAGGGTTTTAGAATGAGAATATGGTGTTTAAATTGAGAGATAGAGCAGTTCTAAGGGAAAAAGTGAAGAGCAGAGTTTGTGGAGCCAGGAGTAGTTTAAACCCATTTAGGTGGCACTGCCCACTGTTGCGCTATGCTCAAAAACGCGCAAAACCGTGCAAAAGAGGGTTTTAAAAGAGGAAGATGAAGGAGTTTTGGAATTGACCCAAAATGGCCAATAAAACTACAGTTTCAAGTCAGTAACCACTCCCACAGGGGCAGGCAGGCTGCTCAATTTTTTTCACTGCCACTGATCAACAGAGAGACTTCCCTTTAGCCCAAGCAAAAAATGGCCTCACAGAAACTTACAAACAGTTCAAGAACAGCAAGCCTGTAACTGAACTTTTTTAAATCTCAGAAAAGTGGGAAAAAAGCAAGATTTTTTTTTTGTTTTTTTTGTTTTTTTCAGAGATAGCAAAGGTTCACAAGTATCAACAAGTTATAACAGTGCAGTAAATGACCCCACACAAGAGTGCTAGGCCAAAGACAGATAAAATGTAAGTTTTTATAAAAAAACGATTTTAAAAATAAGTGCAAACAGGAAATTCAGTAAACAGCTCTAGGTTGTGCTCTAAATACAATTACTAATGCAGAAATCAAGTTTAACAAGCCAGAAAATGCTCAAAATAGGTGACTATGCAGAAAAACTTAGCAAATAAACAGAGGGAAAATACTTAAAATCTCAAAAGTGGCTCCTTTCTTCTCTCAGTGTTTTCTCCTCTTGGTGGGTGCTTCACCAACAGCCAACAAGCCTGAAAAGATGCCAAAACCACGAGGCAACCAGGTTTTAGGAGAGGAAGATGAAGGAGTTTTGGAATTGACCCAAAATGGCCAATAAAACTACAGTTTCAAGTCAGTAACCACTCCCACAGGGGCAGGCAGGCTGCTCAATGTTTTTCACTGCCACTGATCAACAGAGAGACTTCCCTTTAGCCCAAGCAAAAATGGCCTCACAGAAACTTACAAACAGTTCAAGAACAGCAAGCCTGTAACTGAACTTTTTTAAATCTATAAACCTATAAGATGTAACACCACACACAGGGTTACAGACTTCACACCTCGGACTGTACCTGTTTTGGAGGATGTCCAGCATTGCACCTCATATGTGTGGTCTGGTTCTCAGTCATTTTTTGTTGTATTGGTATTAAAATGGTACATGGTGGCCATACCTCCCAACCTGTTAGAGCTAGAAATCTGGACAAAGCCATTTATAAAAGTGGGACACAGGCCCAAAAATAAGGACAGTTTTTTTTAATATTGCTCTTACAAACTTAAGACAGTTGGTAGAATAACAAGTTTTGCATTAGCATGCATTTTCTGAAGGGTATGAGGTCTGCAGCTCAAATGTCTGTCATTATTTTCTGATGTCAACCTTTATAGATTTGCCCCTAGTTTGCCTGAGAACTGCAATGTTATAAAAAACATATCAGAAATATGAGGCAAGAATGTGGACATTCTGCAAAACTCTGTACATTTGAGAGGTATGATTGTGGCCACTGACTTGTTGTACGTACTGCCACAGTTACATGACAGCCTATACATGCTGCTGCTACTCTGACTTGTTACAACCTGCTGTTCTACTAGCCACCATCTAGGCTACTCAGAGCTGTGTACTGTCCATATCTGTGGCCCTCCTGTCCCTCCATTGTCTCTGGCTTTGTCCCACATTCTTGCAGTAACAAATAATGACATATGGACAGTCTGTAGAATTCATACCATAGGTATAGCTCACATGCAAAATAGTAGGCACAGACAGTCTTGAATCATATACACCATCAACCATGGTAATGTACTTATCCCACTAAGCCACAACTGCCATCAGACAGTGCAGTTAAATTCCTGACACTATCGACCACAGATGTACATAGCACATTAACCCCTGCATATTGTGGAAATGGAACATATCACCAGGTGATTGGGACAGCCATGAGATTGTGCGGTCTGCTGCTATTACCTTGCTAACACTAATGTTACTGCAGTTGTATGGGAACACGGGTTTGTTGGGGGTGTGGGACTCTAGCAGTGACAGTTATGCTTCAGTGCTATGACCCCGTTGTTTGTCATTTCCCTTGCTTTAGAGCAGTGGGTTTTTCTGTCTTGGGGCCTACTGCCATATTCTGGGGTGTAGGGTACTGGACAAAGATTTCCTGTTGTCCCACATAGCTGTCACTTGGTTGCAGGTATACCAGTAGCTCACTCTATTCCCTTGCATACATGCAGCAGGTCCATACATATGCTACCTAGTCTAGTACCCATAGATTTGTTGTAAAGAAGAGTGACTTACCTTGTGCCTGCAACAGTTGAGATAACAGTGCTTCAGGGCTGACTCTGTCAGATGCTTGTAGTAGACAGCCAATACATGGTAAGGTACAAGTTGTGTGGTGTGTCTGGCATCCTTTTTGCTATGTATGTGAGTCAGAATGAGATGGCAGTTCCTAGGTCCCTAGGATGTCAGTGCATGAGCAATGCCTTGTCTCTGCCAAGGCCAGGCATACTGTTCATGCCTAAATCTGCCTAAAGGGACAGGCTCAGGGGGTTACTCCTCCGAGTCACCCTATGGCTGTGGGGAACTTGGCACTAGTGGGGGGCTGTATGTCCCTTTCCTGTGATGTTCTTGCAGCAGCTGTTTCTGCAGGATTATACCGTGTAGCATGGCAGATGCTGTGAATATGTGTGCACATGTGGCTGGAGAGTACTGCAGGGCTCCACCAGATATATCAAGGCAGCGGAACTGTAACTTGAGCAGCTCAAACACATGCTCTATAATGTTCCTAGTTTGTGCGTGTGCCTCATTATGACATTCTTTGGTAGGTATATGTGCATTTCTGATGGATGCCATCATCCATGGTTCCAGTGCATATCCAGCTTCCCCCAGTAGATGGTCATACAGGATGTCCCTCCTGGCAAATGTCAGGTACAGCTGTGATGCATACCAGATGTGGGAGTAATGGTAACTGCCAGGGCTGCCAGCATACACATTCATGATAATACCCTGGACATTGCACATGACCTGGCAGTTGATGGAATGATACTCCTTGCGGTTGATGTAGACACTACCCACCTCACCAGGTGGTGCTTTGATGTGTGCATTAATGCAGTCTATGGCACCCAGTACCCCAGGGTGGTTTGCTACACAGTGGACGAGATGTATATTGCTGGCCCTCTCCTCAGCGGTGCAAGGCAAATATATGTGCTCACTGGCATATGCTTGCATGGCATCCAGGAACTGGTGAAGTACCCTGGACGCAGATGCCTGTGAGATCCCATTATGTCCCCAGTTGGTCTTTGAAAAGTACCTGCAGCTAATATTCTATGGGCTACGCATACCTTTGTTTCCACTGGGTTGGGTTCCCTTCTGCTAGTTCTGGCTCTGAGCTGAGGGTGACAGATCTCAGTGAGTTCTTATAGTATATCCCTGTCCACCCTGTAGTGCTCTACAATCTCCAGATCATGTAGCTACTGGAAGATTACCCTGGGCCTGAACACTCTTCTCCTTCTCAGTCTGGGCCTATTGTCAGCAGCAGCATCAGCATTGCCCTCAGCCTCTAGCACATACAGATGTAGCAGAGCAGTAGCCCCTATCATTCTGTCAGTTAAAATTCCCAGGTGTGTACTCCAATGGTGCAGAGTATGTGGGAAAATCAGATTGTAGGGTGTATGCATACTGTATAGTGGTGTGCTGCAGATGCAGCCTATGTGATTGGCTCACTATGGTGCATTTCACCTGATAGGTATATCACTGGGGGTTTGAATGGGCCAGGGTCTGTTGAATAGGGTTTATCAGTCATTTCTACTTGATTGACTTCCAATGACTATTTCCTTTTCTTTTATTATTTTTTAAAATTTCTTTCACTGCTAAGCACTGTGGCATGGCGCACAAATCCAGGGTGCCAGTATAAACAGTGCTCAGCAATTTAGACTCTACCCCATACATGGGCACACTCAACTTTTCTTAAACCAGCTAAAATGTGTTCTGCAGGGCTAAACACAGCTCAGCAGCATCGGACACACCTCCCCTGCTTAGCTGTGCACAAACAGGCACCTCTGAACTCCACTGTGCTTAGACATTGCATGACACACCTCCTTTTGATATCATCTACCTGTTCTACTACTACCTACATGGTTCTAGCCCTACCGTGGGGTGTATCTGTGGACACAGTGGCCCTTTCTGCTATTCAGTAACCCCAGTTCATTTGCATACACGTACTTGAATATATCCTGGATACTTCACTACTTCAGGGTCTGCCTCCTTAGCAACCACTGAAACCTGTCATTGCACACTCTGCATGTAGGACACTATAATGCATTATTTTTGCAAATGTCTTATTTTCAGTTTTTCATCATTTTAATTATTTTCTTTTTACAAAATGGCATGTTTGCTTGCTGCTGTGCTTCACACAAATGTGATATATGTATTAAAAAAATAATATTTTTAAATGATTTGCATTGCTTTTTGGACTCCCTGGCCATAGTTTTGGCCATTTGCATGCCTACAGGGCAATATCCAACCTTATTTTTGGGCTTTTACAATCTGTTTTTTTTCCGTGTACATCTCTGATACCAACACAGCACCTACACAGGTGCCTTTCTGCTTACTGGATTACAAATCACCGTCATTTGCATGGATTTCACCAGCTTATAAGGTGATTTGCATTCCATGGACACTTCAGTGTCCGCACGCCCCTCTGCTCTATTTATTGGATCACAAAGCTGTCGGTTTCTGTGTTGGGTCTGTGCCACTATGCCTACTTGGAAAATCACTCCATGAAGGCTTTACTGAATTCCCCCCTCTATCTTTGCCTTGCAACCTCTTTGTGCCAACTACTGAGTTACTGTCTTCTTTATCTGTCTGTCTTTGCCTTCCTGTCACCTACTGAATCACTTTCCAGAAGTTGGTACAGTGCCTTTGATGCCTTATTCTTTGCTATTGCAACTCCTTTCTTAGCTTGTTTGTTAGCCAGCTAGTATTCCTTTCTAGCCTACTCAGTCTTTTCTATCTCACTTTTTCCTGCACTTTTTCTTTCTTTTGATGACTTCCTGGACTTCCGCATTCTACCACCAGCTATCCCTATGTTCATAGGTTCATAGGTAGGTACTAGGCTATTGGCCCTAGGGCCTATATAAGCCTAGCCAAAAGTACCCTGGCTTTCACCACCCAAGAAAAGTATTTTCCTGTGCCACTGTCGAGCAGAGCCACAGAAGTGATACCCGGGGTGAATTTCCTATCACCCATCCAATCATCAAGATTTTTCTTGAACAGCGTTAATGAGGAGCTTTGTTTGATATAGATAGGTAGTTTGTTCCAGAATATGGGAAGTCTCTGGGACAGGAATCTATCCCTCCAGCATGTTCTGTTTATTGTGGTGACAAGGTTTAGATCCCTAGACCATGTAGCTCGTAGGGATTGGGATTTCTTTAAGTGGACCATGTCTAAAAGCTCTGGGTTTGACATAGCTTTGTGTGTTAGGCAGAGATTGCCTCTGAGTAGCCGATATGCAATGGAGTAAAGCTGCAGTTTTTTGAGACAGTCTGCATGGGGCATCTGTTTGAGGCTGGTAATCCTCTTTGTGAGGTATTTCTGTGGCCTTTCCAGTTGTTGTAGATGTCTTGTGAGGTACATACCAAAAGGGCCATTGTACTCTATAATGGGTCTAATGAGTGACGAGTAGAGGGGAACAATAACCTCTTTTTTCCTGGATGAGAAACTTTTTGTGATGAGGTGTGCCACGTAGAAGGATTTACTGACAACTGTGGCAATGTGATTATCAAAGGAGAGTCTACTGTCCACCTGTATCCCAAGGTCTCTTATCACACTTTCAGTGTTAAGTAGACTACCACCTATGTGGTAGTTCATGGGTACTGAGTTTTTACCAAAAGGGATGACCATGCACTTTTTGGCATTGAGCTTGAGACCATGGCTTTGACACCAGGCATCTGTCTCAGCAAGGCCCTTTTGTAGGATGTCAACATCTTTTGGAGTTTTGATTATGGCACCTAGTTTGCAGTCATCTGCGAACTTCATTAGCCAAAGACCTTCTGTGTTGGCTTGTACTTCCGAGAAGTAGATATCAAACAGGAGAGGACCCAGGACTGAACCCTGTGGTACTCCACTTCTCACTGGTCTGAAGTTGGATATGGAGTCTGCTACTTTCACAGTGTGGGTTCTGTCAGTGAGCCAGATGGCAACCCATCTTGTGACATAGGGATTTATACCTAGTTTAGTCAGTTTTTCTAAAATTCCAGAGTGGGGAATGGTGTTGAAAGCCTTGGAGAGTTCTAGATAGGCTGTGTGAACCACCTTACCCTCATCTACGGCTTTGGTGACTGCTTCAAAGAAGTCTATCAGGTTTAGGAGACATGATCTGCCTTTTACAAACCTGAACTGGGTGAGGTCCTGAGTTTGGAGATTACCAATGTCATTGTTTATAAGTTCCATGATGATACATTCCATAGCCTTGCAGACCAGGCTCGTTAGGCTAATGGTGTGGTAGTTTCTGGGGTCTGTCGTGGCTCCCCCTTTGTGGAGTGGGATAACTCACTGTGCGCCATTCAGTGGGCACATAGCCTGAGTTGAGGCTATGATTGAACATGGTACTTAGGTGGAGTGCTAGTTCATTCTGTAGTTCATGTAGAACACAGCCTGGGATGTCGTCAGGTCCCATGGATGCTGTGTTCTTGGCTTTGGATAGTGTGTTTTTTACCTGTGCAGCCATGATTACAGGAACTTTGCATTCTTCTGGTATAGAGATGGGCCCTTTAGGGGATGACAGGGGGGGTAAAGTTAGCACTGAACCTATCTGCCAGGATGTTGGCAATATCAGTTGGTTCTGTATATTTTGTGCCATTGTGCTGTAGCTCAGAGCAGATCTGAGTGTTGCCATTGAGATTCTTGACATAGCTATAGAATGCTTTGTGGTTGTCTTTAGAGTCAGTGGCGATTTTGTTTTCATAACTAGCTTTGGAGGACTTTATGAGGGATCTCAGCTTCTTACTGAGGCTGACCAGGGAGTTTCTCCAATCATGGGATTTTACTCTTTTTTGCAACATTTTCTTTTTTCTGTTGTAGATTGGCTTCCTTTTTTTGGAGGATAGCATCTTGGTTCTGTTAGGGATTGCACGATCCATGCACTCGTGTAAGTGCTTATAAAGTGCATTTGTGTAGGATTCAGCAGTCATACCTCTATTGTCCATCAGCATGGGTGTCGTGAAGTTTGCCACTTCTGTCTTAAGAAGCATGAAGTTGGCTTTGGAGAAAATAATGGGGGGGTAGGGGAGGGATGTGGATGTCTAGGGTGATTAGCTTGTGGTCAGATCTGACCAACGAGGAATTAACCTCTGGTGTGGAGCACCAGTTGCC
This sequence comes from Protopterus annectens, assembly GCF_019279795.1. Lineage (NCBI taxonomy): Eukaryota > Metazoa > Chordata > Ceratodontiformes > Protopteridae > Protopterus > Protopterus annectens. The sequence goes on along the minus strand of NC_056726.1, from coordinate 1,051,333,281 downwards.
CATGTTGGTAATAACCAGGTGTAGGATATTGTTGCCCCTGGTGGGGGTGTGGATAAGTTGATCCATGGCATTGGAATTTATGAATTCCAGAAAACGTTGAGCACAAGAGTTGGTACATGAGTAGTTTTCCTAGTTAATGGTAGGGTAGTTGAAATCGCCCATTATTAGGGTGGTAGGTTGTACCCTAATATTTTCCAGTGTATTAAGAAATGAGGAGTTGGAATCCTGGGGCATGGTGGGGGTTCTGTAGCAAGCTACAATTTGGATTGCGGTCTTGCCCAGAGTTAGTTACACTTGTATAATCTCGGATGCATTATGCTGAGCAGCTAGCCTGGAGGTGTGGATATCCTTAATGAATATGGACACGCCTCTGCCTTTAGTGTTTCAGTCCAAATTAGGTGGCCGAAAGGCATGGTATGAATTATAGCCTGGTAATGCAGGGGTACTCTCTGGATCCTTGAACCAGGTCTCTGTCACTGCACAAATGTCGATGTTCTCCATTTTAAGGAGTGCCTCGAGTGAGTGCATTTTGAGGTTTAGACTTCTAGCATTGAGTAGCAATACCCTCAGATTCTTCTTACCTGTACCTGTTAGGGTGGAGAATTTGTCATTTGAACCTTGCCTAAAAGAGGTACTATAGGAGTGGCTAGAATCTTAGCCAGTAACCGGAATCCCAGGGGCGACAGGTGCAGGCCATCTCTGGCAAAGCATCGTGGTTTGTCGATCATGTCATCCCAGGCAGACAGATTAGGTTCATAGGTTCATAGATTAGTACTAAGCTAAGTGCCTTTGCAAGCCATTTTAAGCCTAGCCAATTATCCCTTGTGTGCCTCAAACCCTGCACCTTGTGTTTGTAAGACAACCACCTTAACCATTAGGCCACCCTCCCAACCCTATACTGGATCCCCTTAGAATGACACCAGAAGCTTAGCCAATTGTTGAAGTCAATCATTTTGTCCTTGTACTGTGGTATCATTCTGGGTGATGGTAGGATGCTACTCAGGGCTAGGGTCATACCTGCCTAGACTACAAGATTGGACAGCTCCCCCATGTCCCTTTTCATGTAGTCCAAGGAGGTACATCTCAGGTCATTCACACCAACATGGACAATGACAGAGTCATATTTTTACTTGTTGTGGAGTGACCTGAGTGCATGCGTTATGTGGTAGATCCTAGCACCCGACAGGCAGCTGACAGTAACTTTCTCTTTGTTTAGCCTGTTGAGTAGAACATCAGTGTGCCTGACTATAGAGTCACCTATGACTAGAGTGTTGGGTATGTTGTTATGCCTTATGGGCTGTGGTTGAGTGGCACACTGAGTTTGTGGGTTATGTGTCATTTGGGTTGTGTTGGGGGGGTGGAGGTTGCTTGTGTTTCTGCTTTGGAGGTCCCTGTTGCTTGGGCAGATTTGTACTGAGAGTCTTTGCGAATGTAGGTGTGTGTTTTGTGTTTCTATGTGTGTTTTGATGGGGTAGCTTTTGAGGGACTATGTGCTGAGTGTGGTGTGGCACAAGTGTTTACCTTCTCTTTTTGACTGTCTAGTCCAGTCTTGGGTGAAGAGAGCTTTGCTTCAAGTTTGGCTATATAAGTGCATCTCTCACAGGTTGTAGTGTTGGGTGGTAGGAGGAGAGGGTTGTCTGTGTACATGAGGCAATTACTGCATTGCCCCAAGATGCCCAGATTCATCAGGTAGACAGGAGAAAACACTTAGACATGTCTGGATAGGTGCTTATTTGTTAAGTACTAGAAAATGTTTTCCTCTAGACAGTGAGGAAAGTTGAGTGCTGTAGTAATTTGTAGCATTTTTAGTGCTTACAATAAGTTCTGAACAAGTGCTGAGCTCAAAGAAACAGACTTGAGTGCTGAAACAAAAAAACTGGCTAGTTCCAAGAAACAAAATTAAGCTAGAAGGCTTCCCTCCAACACAGAAAGGCTTGGGGGCCTAGAAGCCTACAAATAGTCCTGGACACAGCAAATCTATATCCAGACTAGACTACCCACAGGAAAGGTAGGAAAAAAGCTTAGAAATTTTTTTTTTTCTTTAGTGGAAAGAGAGAAAGGAGTAGCAGAAACTAAGCTGATTGGCCTTCTCAAATGTTCGTCCTGTATTGGGTAGAATGAGGCAATGACACTAGACTGGGAGGAGGGTCCCAGATCAAATTTACAGTAGGGGCGGGCAACTGCAAAGCCACCAACTATAAGAACACCATACCAATAGGGAGGAAGGGTGGAAAACAAATTGCAGAAATGTTTCTCACAGCAGAAAAGCAGCAGTAAGCCTTTAAATGAAAGTTTTAAACAGCTAAAGGAGCCTCTAGAGAAAGTGTTTATCTGCAACAAGTTATCAGAAACAAACAACCCAACAGATGCTTAATAAAAGTGGACAATTTCCAGTTAATACCTCACACACAGTTAAACTAGCTAGAAAAATATACAGTACACAAAGTGCTATAAATAACTCGAAAAAATAAGCAAAAAAACAGGATACTTAATGTTATATATTATAGATCCGAGTTTGCTCAGTGTCCTTCCTTCAATTAGCTCAGTGTGAAATGGCAGAAACACTCACAATTTAACTTCTTAGGTAACAGAAAGTCACTTGTATCTAATTTCCATACCTGGCTTGCCCTTATATCTGTTCTCTAGTCCTCACACATGCTGTTTTGAGGCACTGAGATTCTTCTTGAATTCCACCTATTTCCTCTTCTTCTGTAATTCATTGAAGTGTTGTACTTTCTCTAAAGTCAACACACAGGGGACTATATTGACCTTAGAGCATTTTCTGACCACTGCTTGCAGTTGGCAAATAGTGGTTTATGCTGAGTTTGCAATCATTAATTCTACCCCCAGTGCCCAGGCCTTAACTTACTAGGATAAAGTCTACCTGAGTTGCATTTTAGCTACTCTTGTATGTAATCTTGTGATGACTGTCTCTCTTTCTGAACCATGGCTATTATCAACCTATTTGCCAGCCTTAGAAGTCTAGAATGGCCCTCTCCTTTTTTATTCCTGTTGCCCCACCAATGTGGACTCAGGCAGTCCTTATATCCAGTTCTGTCTGTCCAAATTTGGGTCACCCACTATCATCTGGTAGGTCCTGCAACTGCTGTCTGAATGCACTCTTTTCCTCACTGTCACAGTGGGCTGCGATTATGAATATTTAGACTGGATTCTGATTGCCATAAGTCTGTCACTAATAAAGCCTCTCTCTCTGCACAATTACCACAGCATTTCTAACCTGTCCTCCTCCTGAGTAGTAGACTCTGGATCCCCAAGGCAAGTGGCTTCACTGCATTTTGTCTCTTGGATGTATAGGCCTCCAATGGATCATCCACTTCCAGTCTGCATCCAGCAGTTCTTAGTTCATGTTAAAAAGGTTTACCATTGAGTGGCTAGTCCTGCCATGACACAGTCTCTGATCTATGTTTTCCTATCTTGAGGGTACTGTAGATCACAGTAGATGCCCAAGGTGGTTGGTCTGTACAACTCTTCCCTTTATAGGGCACCATGTAGAGTCTGTGTTGCTTTCCACAGCTTCATTAACTGGTGACTTTGTGATAGAAGCACTCAGCATGTTTTTGTAAATGTAAGGAACCCCACAGAGACAGGCTGAACATGAAAACTCCAAACAGGCCTTGGCCAGATGTCAGGATCAAACTGTGTACATTGTATATGGCAGACAAAGACCTTTGCATTTATACCAATTGCTCTCTGTTGATAAAAACAATAGAAAAAATGGACAACAGTGTTTAAGGGCTTAAAGAAAGCTAGTCACCTAGAAGGAGAGATATACGTTCAGTTTAATTCACAATACTGACCCTAAGTAGGAGCGTTAGCCTCCCCATATTCATGTCATGTCTCTCTAATGATGTCTTAATTCTATTTGTCCCTAACTGTCTGATAAAACAAGAACATATAAAATAAACATCACAGTTTTATTTATTGTTCCATGTACTTTATTACACAATGTTAGATTACAGATATGAATAAAGTATAGTATTTGTATTCTAGCTATTCTGTTGTGCACATACAAATCAGATATATCAGGTTTGTGAAGCATATTACATTTGATTGTATACCAGAAAATATTTAGGGAGGAAATGAGAAAACAATGAACCCGCAAGCATCAGCAGGGGTAAAACCACTGAAAATCCATCTATCTGGTGCCCCACTGAAATTATAAAGAAAAATCTGTATTAAAAAAACAGAATATGAGATGCGGTCATTTTAGGTTACATATGCAACTAGATTTGAATCTGCAATGCATTTTATAGTGGTTATATAAAATTGTTATCATTCTGGGGGGAGTACAACAAAGGTTTCATTGCAACAACATTTAATGATTTATCTCGATATGCTCCTTTGCACATCAAATACTTATTTGTATTCATATCAGGATTCAATAGAATAATGTAGCACTCTGGAAAAAAGATACAGGCAACCAAACCTGAATTAGAAGAAAGTATAGCAAAAATGTCCACGGCCACTGTATATTTTCCTTTTGTACTGAGGTAGGCAGGGATAAAAGACATCCACACACTAATAAATACAATCATGCTGAAGGTTATGAACTTGGCCTCATTAAAGCTGTCTGGCAGGTGTCTAGATAGAAAAGCTACAAAGAAGCAAATGGTAGCTAGCAGGCCCATGTATCCCAGCATGCACCAGAAAGCAATGTCTGAACCTTCATTACATTCAATGACAATGAAGCCTGGACGAATGTAAAAGTTCCATTCAGGAAATGGTGGTAAACAAGCTAGCCAAGTGAAACAAACAATAGCCTGAGAGAGGGTACATATTGACACTATAGCGTAGGACACATAAGGTCGAAAGTATCTTTTTAAGTTGCTGTTTGGTTTTGTCGCATTGAAAGCTACAACCACCATTATGGTCTTAGCCAGTAAACATGAGATACAAAGAACAAATAGCTTGATGAAGTTTGCAGGTAACCATGTTTGGGTGTCCAATAAAACAGAGAAAGCAAAGCCGAAGTGCAACCAGGAGCAGATAACTGATGCTTCGATTATTGGCTTTAACAATAGGGTTTTCAGCAAACCTTATGAAGATAGTAAGGATTGTTGCCAGAAGCAGAACACCAGAAACTGAGATGAAAGTGAGAACTGTTCCCAAAGGGTCACTAAAGGAAAGGTATTCTACAGCTCATGGAATGCACTTGTCTCTTTTTATTGGACCATTTTTCAAATGGACAAATCAGACAATCTTCTGAATCTTGAAGAAAAGACAATGAAATTAATGTTGCAGATGTTATTTTATTTTATTTTGTTTTGTTTATGTTTGTTTACCAGGCTAATACACTGATCAAAAGTGACCAATTTCATGTGTGGGCCTCAAGGAGGATACATTATTAAAAATACAAGCACTGTAGAAAATCACACAGGTAACATAATTGTATTTGTACTGATTTTGTAACAACCTATTGAAAAATTATATAGTGCTGCTTGCTGTGATGGATTTGAAGTCTTCTTAAGACACTCAGTCTTGCTGGCTGGATTCTGCTGAAATCAAAGCCTGGTTATATTTGCATTCACAGTCTGTTGCATACAGAAACTTGCAGAATATACACTGATGAGAGAATATACTTTGCAGCATCAACTTAGAGCAATAACAAATAGCTTTTTTATAATAAACCAGATGGGCTAAAGTTTCAGCTTAAAGTCCTGTTCCACTTTACTTCTCACATAGTACAGATGATGTGAGAGATATAACATTTACCTTGGGACAAATGTGCCCCTACCAATACCCCTAACATAACTGGATTAATACAGATCTTTATATACAATTTTAGTCATGCACACACATACACATTTCCTCTTGGTATTCTATTTTGGAGAATTGTTCATCCTGTAGAAACAATACTGATGACTTGATATTATTTTTCAGCTTTTCTGACAGTGTGAACATCCTGTTTTTTGTCTTAAGTATTCTATTTGTATCTTTGTATAAGAACATCTGTTCTTGTGCCAGTGCTGATTACAGTGTCATAGACATGTCCTGTTGTCCATTCTTTTTATATGCAGAAAAACATGTTTTTTTAAGGAAACACATTGTCACAGTGTTCTTTAAAAGCAGATGTTGCATTTTTGCTACTGCATATATCCTGTTTTTAAGTCTGTAAGGAAAAAAATAGCAGATTCCTTGTTTTCCAAGCCACAGTCATTTAGTATGGATGCTAATCACATATTACTAAACTCTATTTCTGCATTTAAGCAAGCTTCATTTTATACCTTATTTATGTTACATATTTTTAACAGAATTACTTTCAACCTTAAAACCCTGTTGAGCATAATCTTACAATTCCCTCTTTTTATTTTAATGTACTCAAAACACTTTATACTGATATGTATTTTTGATCCCATTATATAGAAAACACATTAAGAAACAAAACCTTTAGTCTTCTTTTGATACAAGTCAAAATGCAATTTTACACAGTTAATAGAATAATATAAAAGTATTACTACCAAAACAGAATTTATTTAACAACTTTTTCTTTTGCAGACCATTCTGTGAAAATATTTCATCAATTATGGGTTGTGTCTGCTTTAATTTTATTTTTTAACTTGATAAATTTATTATTTTGCAATTACAGAATGTATGACTTAGAACTGTTCCATTAACTCTTTGCAACTGTTGAATTAACTATAACAGTCAAGAACCATGTGCTACTGCAAGCATGTATACACTGCTGAAAATATACAGTTTCAATGTCATTTTAACCATCACATTGTGGTCAAGTCTCTTAACTGCCTATTAACATCTTGGTTGACAGTGAAGTGAACATAAAGTACTGAACTGGGCTTAGATATTTGAATGTAATTATTTCAGTATATTTAATACTTGAGGATTTAAAAAAAAAAAACATGATTTATACACTAAAGAATGCTATGTACATATTAGTCAATTAGCTGCATGAGTACAATATTTTAATATAAGTTTCCTCTAACTGGGGTAAAACCAGTGATATTACAACTTGACAAATTACTTTTGAACTTATTACAATGTATCTTGTACAGTATGTGTTTATACAGACTGTTTGCTATTTATGCATTTAAATCTAGTAGGTGCCCTGGACCCATTTTTTTAAACATTTTTACACATATTCATTACTAGACATTAATTTCATTTGTACTAAATTCTACTGCATTTGCACATACAAAGACTATGGGCAGGATTCACAAAGGCTTGCACGGAGTGTAAGAGATGTGTAACACTCCATGCAAGCCTCGCGATCCAGGAACAGCCCTAAACTCCGTGTAAGAGACCAGCTAAAACGTCTCTTACATGGACTGGGCGTGGATATGCTAAATACCTCACTTGCAGCCGAAAGGTATGCAAATGAGGTATATTAGCGATCCACAAAGCAGAAACCAGCCCGTGTAAGAGACGTTTTACCTGCTGAAACGTTCTCAGTTGACAACTGAGTACATTTCTGCAAAAATCACAACGGAGCCATGTCAGCTCCAAATAAAGGGCGCATATGTGTCAGGCAGCATGCCAATGGCCAAATATGTGGCCATTGGCAAGGTAACCCGATGCAAAAATTAAAAAAATATAATTTAAAATAATATAATTTTTTTTTTCGGCGATCGACGATGTTTAAACGCAGTGCAGCCCCACGCAAACGGGCTGCGCTGTATAAAACATAAAAATGAAGGTTATAAACCCACAAATATGGGTTTTATGCAATACATGGAATGACAATGCAGGGACCAGCAGACCAAAAACAACATGGCCAGCGTGTAGTGGTTGCTAAGGGGGGAAGCTGAGTCTAAGACATGTAACTAAGCATTAGTAGGCAATCTCATGTAAATGAGGGTTAGGATACTGAATCCTACAGTCACATAGCAAATGAGCACAGTCTGAGTAGTGTAAGAGATACATAAGGGGGAGAAATAGAGTAGGAGATAGGTGACATCACAGGGGGGAATGTTAGAAAGAAATGCAGTTCATTGGAGGTCAGTGTAACATGACAGATGACAGACACAGATCAGGGGAAAGAGGAGTGCCACAAGATAAGCATGGGAAAGTCAAGAAATGGAAGGTGTACACTGTTACTTACACCAAAGTTTCTTGCTGGGCGTGCATCGCAGCGCACCATGAAGCGTGAGTAGGGCAGTGTGCGCGCGTGTAAGGCAGACTGAGCATGTGGGAGCGTGTTGGTAGATTTGTAACACTGTTTGTGCTAGTGTGCATGCGTTTTAACCCAAATAGGCAGATCCTGAACCGTGTAAGCATGTGTGCATGCGTGTAAGCCACTGTGAGCGCGTTTCTGCTGGTATGCACGCTGCTTCCCCCTGAGGAAACAGAAAGGAAAAAGGAAGCAACAGAATTAGTAGGAAGTTAGCAGGGGGTACTGCTGGAGCTAGCAGGTGAAAACAATTAGAAGCAGGCAATTACACAGGCAGAATAGTAGCCCAGCCCAGCACTTAAAACTCTGCAAACAGCAGTGCAGGATGTTTCTCTCAAGAGACACTGCAAGACAGGAGTAAGCTACTAGAAGTGAAAACTGAAAAAGCTGAACTCAGAGCAGAAATGCTAGGGGCTGCCATAGCTGTCATAATGAGACATAGGCGACTTGCTGAGGGTGGTGACAATGCAGATGGTGCCAGACAACCCACAGTGAGGAGATGGAGAAGAGTGTACAGGCCCAGGGTCACCTACCACGGGTTACATGAGCTGGAGATAGTAGAGCGCTATAGAGTGGACAGAGAGCTCCTGCAGCAAATAGTCGAGCTGTGCAGGCCACGCCTCACACACAGAACCAACAGAGGGGAACCCATCCCAGTGGAAACCAAGGTATGTGTTGGCCTAAGAATGCTAGCATTAAGTACCTTCCAGAGACCAACTGGTGATATGATGGGGATATCACAGGCATCAGCCTCCAGGGTACTGCACCAGTTCCTGGATGCCATGTCAGCACATGTCGGTGATCATGTATATTTCCCCAATGCCCGTGAGGTATTGACCAGCAATATGCATCTCTTCCAGCAAATAGCAGAATACCCTGAGGTAGTGGGTGCAATAGATTGCACGCACATATGCATCAAAGCACCAGCCGGTGAGCGGGGTAGGGCCTACATTAACCGCAAGGGCTTCCCCTCCATCAACTGCCAGGTCGTGTGTGATGCCCAGGGCATAATAATGAATGTGTGTGCTGGCTGCCCTGGGAGCTACCATGATTCCCACATCTGGCATTTGACGCAGCTGTACCAGACATTTGCCAGTGGGGACATCCCACATGGACACCTAGTGGGGGATGCAGGTTATGCACTGGAGCCGTGGCTGATGACACCCATCAGAAACGCACACACGCCTGAACAGGAACGCCATAATGAGGCACATGCACAAACACGTAATGTAATAGAGCGTGTGTTTGGGCTGCTCAAGTCACGGTTCCAGTGTCTGGACACATCTGGTGGAGCCTTGCAGTACACACCAACTACATGTACCCAAATTGTCATGGTATGTGCTATGCTACATAATATGATCTTGCAAAAACAGCTGCAGCAGGAGCCCCCCACCATTGCCAAGGCCATCACAGGCAGAGCATGACTCGGAGGAGGAACAACCTGAGCCTGCCCTAGTAGGCAGAAGGAGGCGTGCCAAGTATGCCCTGGCCTTGCCAAAGAGGCAAAGCATAGCAAATACACTGGCTCAGTAGGAACTCTGGGAATGATACCCCCTCTGACTCACTCAAATAATAACAGGGATGCCTAAAATGACATGACCTGCTCACAAACATGTACAGGGAGTGTAATATGCACATCCAACAGAGGCAGCCCTGCAGCACCACCTGAGGCATGAATGCCATGTGTTAAGTAATGTAACACCATGTACTATATGCACACCTGAGGACCCTGACTAACATCCACCCTCACCAATCATGAAGCCACAAAATGACGATGGGATGATCAATTGCAATAACTGGCTGAAGTAATGCAGTTAGTCAAAGGGGAGCCAATGTGTTTCAGCCTGGGAAGACATGCGGAGCATGACATGATGCACCACCTGCTAGAGGTGGCGTGCACCTATCAGTCCAGGCCCCATCGATACTAGCAAAGGCTGTCAGTACCCAGAGCATTACCTGAATAGGTAAGTCTCAAAACACAAACCCACCTTCATAGGTACCACAAGGGATAGGAACCTAGATGTAATGCTACCCAATGCCAGAAGTCTAATCAGCAAGATGTGTGCAGTGTAAACGCACACAGTATGGAGAATGTTGATATCAGTCCTGTAATAGCAAACTGGGTCAAGGCTCACATCAGCACCCTAACACTACCAGGTTACACCTGTACTGTGCTGTACAGCCGCAAAACATGGAACAAGCTACAAAAGGAGGGTGACTAGCAATACATGTCAAGGATAACCACACCCCCATGTTGGTACCACAACAAGAAGCAGCATGGATTAGCCATGGTCAAATACCAATGGCTAAAATCACCTCCCAGTATATAGCCTGCTGCAGACTACTGTCCTAATACCAGGAACTGCACCTGGCCTATGTTGGAATACATGAATATATCAAGCCCCCCAAACCACATTATATTGCTTGACTGAAAATACCCAGACATACACTGGGAGCATTATACTAGCACCAACACAGTAGGAGAAAAGTTCCCAGAATCCATAAACCAAAATGCCCAGGAACAACGTACCACTCCCACAAGAGGGGTAAGCATACTGGATGTGATAATCAGCAACATGTGTACTGGATGGCAAGATGAGACGTGTATCCCTCACTGGTAAGACCAGACCATAGAGTAATCACACTGGATATACACATCCCGACCCCAGTCCCTGGCCAGAATACCACAGTGAAAAACATGTGTAAAGCATAGGTTGCACCCCTCCAAACTGATGTTGAATCCATGAAAGGCCCTGTGCAAGTGCAGAATATGGGACACATCACAGAACATGTTATACAGGCATTCCATGAACACAGCCAGGAATGCTTGGAGTATGCAATCACAAATAACAACAAGACACAATGCCATACATGCAGGCATCTGGCATGCTGGACTGCAGCCATTACCAAACCATGCAAGAGAATGAGGAAGCTACTACATGATAGAGCAGACATAAAAAGGGAAGTAATCACTGATCAGTAGTATGGCAATAAAATATGTCCACACATATAATCCACTAAGGCCAGCCACAACAAGTAGAATCTGTGAATCCAGAGGCAATGTGACATCTGGCCCAAGTACACAGACAACCCACAACTCCCCCCAATAAATACAAATATATGTAAGAGATGCAACCATGTATCCAAACTGGAGGCTGAGCTGCCCCAACTCAGTACTGTCAAAACTAGTCAGGAGGAGAAGGTAACCACATACACCACAAACCCAGTCCCATATAGACCTATCACAACTGTAAACCAAACACATAAAACAGAAAAACATTCCCAGAGGCCCTAATTACAAACACACCACACCAACAGAAGCCTCCAAAGCAGATCCCAAACAACCACAACCTCCAAACATAGCAGATGCAACACATAGTACACAAAGCTGGTGTGCCAAACAGTCACAGGCCAGAAGGAGAAAAACCATGCCTGATACAGTTGTAATAGGTGTCTGTATAGGCAGACACACTGCTGTCCCACTCACCAGACTGAACAAGGGAAAGGGTACAGTAAGCTGCCTGTAGGCTGCCACAATATGCCACATAACACAAGTACGCAGATCACCCCAAAGCAAGCAGAAATATGATGCACTCATTGTCCATGCTGGTGTGAATGACCTGAGATGTACCTCCCTGGACTACATAAAAAGAGACATGGATGAGCTCTCTGAGTATGTACCCCAGGTCGGTATGACACTGGCCGTTTGCAGCATCCAACCCTCACCAGGAATGATGCCACAGTACAAACACAGAATGATCAGCTTTAACAGGTGGCACAGTTACAGCTGTCAGTCCAAGAGGGTCTAATGTCTGTCTGCTTGAGATGTCATGCATGACAAGCCATGCTGCTCTTCCAGGGATGGCTTGCACCTGTTACCCCTGGGCGTCTGGATACTGGATAAGGCCTTTGCCACCTCCATAGAGCCGTACGTAGGCAAGGCCAAATAGACTAACCCACCACCCTAGAAAACATAAGTGGTAAGAAACATAAGGGTAATGCTGACCAATGCCAGATGTGTAAACTGCAATATGCATGCCCCTGAGGCACTTCCCAGTATGGAGAACATCGATGTCTGTGCAGTGACAGAAGCCTGCTGCAAGCCTACTGATAGCACACCAGCACTACCAGGTTATACCACATATCACGCGTTATGGCCCCAACACCTGGACCAAAACATCAAAGGAGGGGGAGTATCCATATGCAGCACAGACACCCATATGGCCAGGTAACTGACAATGCACGAAGCAGTGGAGACCACCCATGTGCACCTAAGTGTAGTCAAAACTGCTGTACAGTCTGTAGCATGCGACAGACCACACTCTCACACACAAGAACCCCGCCCAGACATCCTAAAGACACTGAACAGTATGAATGTCCCACCAAATACCAGACAAGGTACTCACAAATTACCACATAGGTGGTAAACCATTATGTATGCAAGGAGCAATCAGGGACCTAGGGACACAAGTCAACAGTAACCTGTCATGTGACACTCACAATGCCAATGCGGCTAGGAAGACTGTCGATACTGGACACCGTATCATGAAAGGATTCACATCTACATCAACAGAGGTCACTGTGCCCCTGTACTGTTCCCTTATCAGACCCATAATCTAGTACAATGACGCATATGGGATGTACCGTACCTGACACCTGCAGCAGTTCTGAAGACCTCAAAGGTACCCCACCAAGAGGATAAAGGGTGTCAAATATATGTCATATGCTGCCTGGCTGTAGACACCCCAGCTGAATGCAGTCACAGACTGCCTACACAGAGGCATTGTATGTCTGTTTTACAAGGCCATGTCCAACACAGGAGTAATGGACATGCTCCACGACAGGAAATCAAAGCCATTGGAGCTGTGAGAGTGACAGATGTCAGCCTCAACACATAATGAAATAGGATGTGCTGGAGGGACAGATACATAACCCAGAGGCTCTCCACACCCAGAAACAGGATCCCAATCCATGTTAGGCAGAGCCCCTCACTGACACCCCTCAACAGGAATATTGCCAAGTGGATGGATGGTCGTACATGTACACTGGGGGTCTTCACTGTGTCACATCCAGACAGAGGCACAGTAAAGAAAATCATAAATGGCCATAATAGTCACATAGCAAGGGGCAAAAGACACACACACTCTGGCTTGGCTTACTAATGCCCTAGGGTGGATAGCCTAGTATGAACCCATGAACCTATGAAGATACAAATTGTACAGGACACTAAGGATAATCACAAGGCTTACTTAACTGATGGTAGGAACCATGTTGGGAATCCACAGATATGTTCCGAATCACACAGATATTACAAACAACATACCAAACACATACACATATTGCCAACATACAACCTGACAGGTGCAGTGCAACCCCCCCACCCCAGAATGCAAAATATCTATCCCAGCAGACTGCTGGTCCCCTGACATTGCATATGCTGAGGTAACAGCCATCATCTGCAAAGCAAAACACACAGCAGCAAAGGTATGTGATGGTGTCCTGGGCTGAGGCCAACATGGACTCCAAGAATAATGGAATACCAAATCACACTACTGCCCAATGTCAGCCTTACCACAGGATATGTACCCAAAGAGCAGTGTACAACAACATTGGTCCTTCATAACAAAGGTGTTGCCTGAATGGATACTGCAAACTACCACCCCAGGATCCTGACAAGCTTGGTCTGCACAGCTATGGAAAGGATCAGTATGTACCGCAGACATAAAGCTATCGTGGACCTACTGATACCGGACCCTACACAGTGTGGCTGTCATAACTGCAGATCCTGCCCCTAAACATGTTTGACCCATTTTAAACAGTCATTAAGGTCATTGATGAGGGCAATGTGGTCCACACAGCATAGCTGGACCGTGCATATGCTTCCAGACAATACCCTACGTGTTCAGTATGGATATGTTCACCAGCTTAAATATATACCCCTATGTCAGTAGAGGGGTTGCAAACCAGACCAAGGACAGAACTGACATGGTCAGACATGCTGCATCCATGTCAGACTACAAAGCAGATATGAGTGGCATCCTACAAGGCTTGGTCCTGGGACCCCCCCCCCCGTTCCGTATATATGTTCCATAGGTACAGGCCAACATGGAAGGACTGTGACTGAACATGTATGCAGAGGAGTACAAACAACCCACCATATCCGACCCCCAGCTGACACAAGCAACCCACAAAAGGGCCACCTAGAAACAGACAACTGGAGCCATAGCCATGTCAGCAAGCTAATTGCAGAACTGTGTACAGACAACCACCATGGATATACAGTAAGTGCCCACAAATTACCACACAGGTGTTAACCCATTATGTACCTAACATGTAATGAGAGACCTGGGGACACAAGGTGATAGATATCCTGCACTGGACAAACATGTGGCTGTAGTGTTCGCAGAAACATACCATATACCCACCCAATCATGAAGGTTGTCAGATGTAGATAAGGGGAGGTCACTGTGGCTCTGCAGTCATCCTTCATCAGCGTCACAATTGACTACAATAGCCCCTGTCGGATATACCTCAGCAGACACCTCCATCAACTGTAAAGTCCACAACAGTACCCCACCAGGAGTAGCAAAGAGCATGAACAGATGCCATGTGTTGCCTGAGTAAACAAACTGCAGCTCCACACACTGCCATACTGCCCAGCCAGAGGCAAGCTGTGTCTGATGTATGAAGCCATGTCCAAGCTGGAATCAATGAACATGCTGCACCTTGTACAATCTGAATGGCAGTGAGCTATGCACATGAGAGACCTGAACCCCAGCACTGACATGCATAGGACAAGCTGTACAGAATGATCCATAACACAGAAGGCACCCCCACTCTTGAGTAAACTCCCAGTACAGGTTAGCCAGAGAGTCACCTATCGACACCCCTGAAGAGGAATCCCGATGAGTGGATGGGAGATGGTAGGTTAACCCTGGGTATCACTGTTATGTCAGAGGTAGACGGAGGCACAGTATACTAACCATGACATATGTCATGGCAAACTCCAGTTACAATGTGTGTTGAAGGACAAACACACCCTGTGACTAGCATCAGAAATGGCCTAGGGAACATTGCTAGTGTTTGCCAATGTCCACCTATTTTGTGGAATACACTACCAATGTTGGACAAGCCTGGTGTAGGTAGTCCATATCTGAACATAATGCAACATGGTCATATGTGCACAACTGGCCCCTACACAGTCTGTTGTGCTCACTATGAAGATGTCAAGCAGTGATAGGACTAAAGCCCAGGATACTGTCCACCACAGTGAAAGTACTGAACCAGTACACTATACGGAACTACAGTGTTAGGTCATTATGAAAGGATGTTGGCAACTGCATGCAAAGTATCCCATGCAATCCCTGCAGGCACAGTATAATCCCTGTTGTGGCAGACACGAAGCAGTTGGCCAGTTAGTACACAACATGACACCCAACACACAACCATAAGCGTGAGATATTGTTGAAGTTCACACACACCCAAATATGTGGTGGACTTCAGAGTTCAACATATGGAAAGCTCACACTAGGCATGCTAGCACACTTTGATAAATGAGGCATATGTCAGACAACATGCCATGGAAAGGCTGAACTGGGCATGCTCACGCACTTAGGCCATATCTCCGTTTAGCAGTTGGCCACACATATCTGGTACTTGTACGTGTCATTCCAGGAACCAACCACAACACAGCAATCTGCCCAGTGAACACAGTAAATGACTACAGAGACATAAGTGATATAGTGGATCGCCCTCATATTCAAACATCTTCCACAGATACACAAGTTGTTCATAGGAACAGGGAATCCTATGGCAATAAAGACCTGCAAACAGTATAACAGCACAACAAATATTGTGCATCTGACAATTGAACATATGGGTGTAGACGTCAGTACTAGGCTTGTTGCCCTAGGGAATGACAGCTTAGCCAGAGTGTGCTTGGCATCTGCATCCCCAGTACAGTAGGCTACTGTGCCACTGTAAAGTAGGTCACATAAGGCAACATGTGAGGCTAGTGAGCTGTGCCTCTGTCAAGCAGGGGCACAGTGGAGATCCCATGGTTTGAATGTGCTAAGCCACAGCCATGTTATTGGTGTGTGCTGGAAGAGGGTTGCTAAGGACCTCTAACAGTAAGTGGCCATCAATAACAGACTGAGGGGAGCCCTATCTGCATTGTCTGGACAATTAAACTGTCAACACTGTGTTGTGATGATTATGTGGGAATGAAGTGTCATGCCGGAACTGTTCACAGATGTCCTCCCTCTGTGGGCTACAGCTCTGCAATGTATTAGGTCACTCTGTCTGTTGGACGGCTCATATATGGCTGGTGTACACCTGACAGGTGTCTTGTTGTGGAGCAGTCATGGGTATATGTGGGATAGCATGATCAATGCAAACCTTACACATTCTCATAGAATGCAATTGTCAAGGATTATGCAGAGTGGCCAGTATAGTCCCCCAGCATGGGTCCTTTGAAGTCGTCCACCCCAGTCTTCACAAGTGTAGAGTCTGCTTGTGCTAAATACAGTTTGTGTGCAGTGACAATCTTGCCTGGGGGTGGGGATGGGATATGGATGTCCAGGGGAAGGTGGGTATGGTCAGATATCAACAATGGTGGTCTACCTCTGGTGTGGAACAGTGAGTACCCATGTTGCAGATGGACAGGTGCAATATGTATTCCCCCATGTGGCTGTGGTGTGTGGTTCTGCCATAGCACATGGACCCACAAATTGTAGTGGCTATAGGGTAAAGTGGTAGAGGCCTGAGTAGTTCTCACACACAATATGCCTGTACCTGATGTTAACAACTTGAATGGTGTATGTGAACACCTGCATATCCCGGCACTGTTCCCAGGGAAGCAAAGTGTGTGTCCTGGATGTGGGAGTGGTGTTCTGGACTGGTTGTGTTGTGTGTTACAGGTCCTGTGGTCATGAAGCATGGTATAGAACATAACCTGCCAGTGCGATGTGCATATCTGACCCTGACGTAGGTGGATGGAAATGCATATATATGCTATCCCCCACCTCACAGGTAGCACTAGATGTACATACCTCTGCAGAAATAAAGATGTCAGCACCCTATAAATACTGCAGGTGCAGACCAAATGCCCAGTAATTTGGTTAGTGCAAGTCTGTGGGAGGAAGATGTCCCTTATGGCAACTGTGAAAGTACTCTACAGGATGCACATTCCCCTATCTAAGCACGGATGATGTCAGCACTCTATAAGTACAGCAGGAGAAGGGAAACCTCCAAGTAATTCGAATAGCACGCTCCGCTAATGCGTCTGTCATGAGTGTCATAACATAGTCAGGTAGGGGTTTGAATCCTGCAACTGCCCAGTCTGTGTGGAGGGGGATTAGTGTGTGCGTTTGTGTGAGGGAGATTCCCCTTTTGGCAACTGTGAAAGCACTCTACAGGATGCACATTCCCCTATCTAAGCACGGATTATGTCAGCACCCTATAAGTACAGCAGGAGAAGGGAAACCTCCCAGTAATTCAAATAGCGTGGTCTGCTAATGCGTCTGTCACGTGTGTCATAACATAGTTAGGTAGGGGTTTGAAACCTGCAACTGCTCAGTGTGTGTGGAGGGGGGTTAGTGTGTGTGAAGGAGATGTCCCTTTTGGCAACTGTGAAAGCACTCTACAGGATGCACATTCCCCTATCTAAGCATGGATGATGTCAGCACCCTATAAGTACAGCGGAGTAGGGAAACTTCCCAGTAATTCGAATAGCGGACTCTGCTACTGCGTCTCTCTGAAGTGTCATAACATAGTTAGGTAGGAGTTTGAAACCTGCAAATGGCAAGTGTGTGTGTGGGGGGGTAGTAGGGTGTGTGTAATTGCAAGTGTGAGAGAACAGATCCTTTTGGCAAATACTACAATACACCAGATGCTGCATATTCCGCCAGTAAACACATGGGATATCACCACACTATCAGCACAGCCAAACAGGGCTAGTTGGCCAGTAATGCCAATAGTGCGCTCCGCTACTGGGTCTATTACCATTGTCAGAGTACAGATAGGTATGTTTTGGAAACCCACAACTGCCACGTGTGGTTGTATCACACATTATGACCTTGTGTGGGTCTTTGTGCATAACAATGCATGCCATTGCCTAAACCAGCAATGGCATTGCACACATGATGTATGTGTGTGACACATACACATAAATACCTGTGACCTGCACTACTTACCATGTCTGACACGTGCCTCGAGTGGATAAATGGTATTTGCAATGCATAACAATATGACTGTGTCTTACTGTGCAGGGGCCGCACGCGGTATGTGTCTATACAGTGTGGGTGTATATGGTAAAATACCTACAGCAGGGGATACACATCTGGTCTGGGCCATATAGTCTACATGTTGTCGATGTACAGGTGCTGCATGTTCCCACCTGTTGTGGGAGTGGTAACATGTTATTCCACTGCAATTCAGTGACAACAAGCTGGGAACCCTTCAACTAGTGTGTTGTAGCTACAGTAATGCTCACGCACAATGTTTGGCTGGATACAGTCCAGCCATATAAAGACAGTTCTTGAGACTGTCATATTGCCAGTGTTGTTATGGAAAATAGGTGGGTTTCCTGTGTATGGGAGGGTTGTGTGTGCCAGGCTATGAACCAGAAGGCAGTCTGACACACTGCTAGCTGCACATGAATAGGCCCTGATGCTTTGTGCTGTGCCAACAACCTGGAGGTGTGTGCATCTGTGGTGCCTTGGGATACCACCCCCCTGTCCATGTGTGTTGCATGTGTAGGGGACGACAGGCATGGTATGAGTTATAACCTGGCAGTGATGGGTTGCACCTGTGAGCCGTGAATCAGGACTCTGGTACTGCACAGACATTGCAGTTCACCGTGCTGAGGACAGTGTCCAGTGCATGCATCTTGCAGTGTACACTGCTGGTGTTGTGTAGCATCACTGTTAGTGTCCTATCCTGTGTGATACCCGCGAGGTGGCTATGTAATCCGTGTCCTGCAGCATAAGGCACTATGTGTATCAAGGGGCTTCGCCAATATACATTGGCCCATGGGTGTCACATGCAAGCTGCCCCTCACAAATCATTGTGGCTTCCCTAGCATGTAAGCACACGTTGACAGCCAGTGGATACCCTTTGAATGACATTGGAGATTGAGCAGAATGTAGACATAGAACACCCTTCCTACATATAGTGGTAGCATACCTGGTGAGGGTATGATGGCAACCAAGATCAGGCTCATACTGGCCCGTGCCACATGCTGAGAGATCCCTTCTATGTTCCCTATCATGTAGTACAGGGAGGTATGTCTCAGGTCATCCATAGTGGCATAGTCAATGACTGAGTCATATGTGTCCATGCCTCTGACTGACCTGTATGCATGTGTTTTGTGGTGGACCATAGTGCCCCACAGGCATATCACTGTGACCTTCGCCATGTATAGCCTGTTGAGCAGGACCCCACTGCAGCGGCCAAGAGAGGTAACTGACACATCTGTAGCAGGTGTGTTGTGTAGCCCTACAGGCTGTGAGTGTGTGGCACACGGGATGTGTGTGCCATGTGTGGCATGTGCTCTGTTCCGACGTAACGTATGCCTGTGTGCCAGCTGCGGAGGTGTGTGATGCTCAGGCAGGATGCTATTCTGAGTCTCCAAGTATGCCCCAGTGTGTTCAGATTGCTGTCAGTGCGGGTCTATGTCTGACTGGTATTGTAGTCACTGTAGTATGTCATGCCACCTGACAGGGTATGGCATTACTGGGTTCAGAGTGCTCAGTCCCCAGACTGGCTATGTGGTGGCATCCCACACATGTGTTGTATGTTCCTGGCCAGGGGTGAGGGTTGACTGCATACATGTGGCAGCTGTGACATTGCCACATGACTCACATAAACCACAACTGGACCATAGAGGTGATTCACAGGTTACCTTTGCACATGCTACCATAGTAGTGTGATTGCCATGGTGATTACCAACACATAGGGCCAATGGGGAACAACATACTGAAGGTGTGTATGTGTGGGTGTACTGCTACTGATTTCATAGCACTGGCATATATGACTGCACACGTGGGTAAATGCCAGGTAAGACATGTGCAATGTGTCACAGGCAACGTACATGCGAACAGGACAGACAGTGACGTTCTGTCATGTGTAAACTTGACATACGTATCGTACGCTATGCAGATGTCACTGGGAGTCCACAGAAGCACTGTAACTCTGCATTGCAGGTGGAAGCAGTGTTCCAGGGAACCCCAAGTGAACATGCATGCAAACAAAGCTACAGTAAGCAGGGCTGGAAGTAGTCCATTGTACAACAAAGAAGGGGTAACACTAACAGTAGGTAACAGTGCAAATATGTAGGCACTATCAACATGTACCCAGGAATGCACAGCGCAGATGCCCATGGTAGAACTGATATTATGTCATAGTTAATAGTGATTTGGATTACATTGGTACTGCACACATATCAACATGCGCAAACATCCACATTGCATAGTCATTGTGGGCAACTTGCCACCATTACTGTACATGTCCATCATTGCGTATCACTACTTGCATTAGCTTCCCCCCTGTGCTATCCATGTATGTGGCTATCTGTTGACATCCTTACCACCGGTATGCAATAATGTGCAGCTTTTACACTTTGGTACGTACTATGGGTGTAGATAACAAATCAGGACAGTCATACGGTTACTGCATCAGGCATGCTGGGATATACACACAGTCATATCAGCACACTGTACTGTTACCAACATGATAATACTAATACACTTCTATGTAGTCACCCTGTGCATCAGCAACGTGTTTACCTGTTCCTGCATTGATGTTGGAGATTGCAGGAGGTGTCACAGTTTCATCATATGCACAGGGTGTGAATTAGGTATGCCTGAGTCTGCCACTGATACCACCAATTGACATGTGTGTGTATGTGTGTTGGTGAGGGACAGCAGTACAGGGTGGGGCACTGTTGGTGCAGTGTGTGCATGTATGTGGTAGCCCTAGGTGTTAACATTTCGCATGTGTGTATGCATGCACACAGTTCCACCTCATGGCTGCCATATACAGGGGTTTGTGGACAGCCACAGACTGCACCTGGCAGGTCATACAGATCAGTGTCTGTGGGCACGGACACGGTACCTGTGCCTGGCAGGGGTGCTACGGACCGTATCCGGTACTAAGCCAGACTGGGTACTGTCATCAGAAGCGGGAGTGTGTTGACTGGACACAGGTCCCTGTTGGGACTGACCAGAGCCACGTGCACGTGGTCTCCTGGGGCGTTCCATTGACAGCACAGACCCAGCATTGCTGGGGCTGCTGCTGGCACTATGGGGGTGTCCACGGGCCTGTTGTCGTCTGCGCCAACTGCCAGCTGCTGCTGTTGCTGGCATACAGCCACGTCAATGCCACAACCATCCACCATTGCCCTGGCTCATGGACATGTGGTTGTGGAACTGCTGTAATATGTCCCCACAACATCTGTCTATGACATCGGTGAAATTACGGATAGCATCTGTGATGTCACACATACTGTCAGTCATGGCTGTGCGACATGCTCTCAGCTCCCTCAGACCCTGTCTGGTGTACCTTTCCATATGCGACTGTGCCTGCATGACAGCCCGAAACATAGCTGAGTTTGACAGACCTCTTTGGGCACATCTGCCAGAGGCAGTACACCCAAGGATGCTCCCACGAGAACCCATGGGCAACTGTCTGTGTGGTACCATCGCAGGACCCTGCCCATGGCTGCTGTGTGGGGAAGCATGTGCCACAGATACCACATTACTCTGGTCAATGCCCACTGTATCCTGTCCATCACCTAGGGACAATGGTGACAGGATGTACTGGCAGAATGACTGTGCGCAATGATGGGGTTGACAGCTGTGTACTGTCTATTGGCTGACCAATGGCGGACCCTGACACACCTTCCTGTGCCATTACACAGATATCATCATTACCAGTACCTGTGGTACCAGATTCAGGTTCCCTGCTGCAGGACACCAGAGCAGCACCAGAACCTGTGGGAGGAAGACAGGAAACACAGTTTACAGTGTCCACACAATGTTACCAGTGATGCACTTATGCACACATGCACACATGCACACGTGGACACATGCACACATGCACACATGCACACATGGACACAGGCACACATGCACACATGCACACATGCACACTTGCACACATGCACACATGCACACATACACACATGCACCCGTGGACACAGGCACACATGCACACATGGACACGTGGACACGTGGACACATGCACACATGTACACATGCACACATGCACACGGGGACACATGCACACATGCACACGTGGACACGGGCACACATGCACACATGCACACATGCACACGTGGACACAGGCACACGTGCACACATGCACACATGCACACCCCGCATTATACACACAGAGCACTACTGAGTTACACTAGTATTACTAGCACTATCAGGACTATTATAGATATTGTTATAACACACTTACCAGCATGGATGGCCTGCCTTGCTGTAACACTGGAGGGACCTGCAGAAATGAGGAGATTAATGTTAGTGGGCACAACTGTGCCATTGGTACTGCATATGATACAGTGCAGTAGTACACCAATTGCCTTTCACACGTCAGCTGCTTATATTGCCAATATCCCACCTGCACAATTACATACTATGTTGACAGCTACATACCACGAACACACCTTACACATGCATAAACTAACAGTGTACAGAACAGTCAAGTGTACATATGGCATATTACCTGCACGCTCCATGTCGTGCTGCTGTGTGGATCCAGCCTCCATCATGATGCAGGTGTATTGCTGTTGCTGTTCTGGGGCTGGAGCCACAACACTTAGGAGTAGCCCCTCCAGTCTGGTGAGGGGGGGATGTGTGGCCACCCCACCTCCTGTGGCAACCTGTTGCCTGTGGATATCCAACGCACGCTGACAGACATTTCTGATTAAATCACTGCAGTGATGTCGTACCTGCTCATATGTCCTATTATGTGTGCCAATGTCATTTACCCTACGGACAAGGTCTTGCCACAGTGCAGCCCTCTCCTGCTGATTTTGGCTGGTGCGGGAAAATAGTATGTTATAATCCCGCACCAGGCTCTGGTGTGTCTCCTCATCTTCTGCTGCAGAGTAGGTGGGATTACGCTGACGTGACATGTCCCTGGAAGAGAACACAAACAGGATATCAGCAGACTATGTCAGCAATATATGGCACACATACTATACATGATACTCAACTGTAGTGATATACTACTACTCCCATATGTAGCATGTGTGTGTCTCTTCGTGGATACACAAGTACATGGCCAGATATCAGTGCTCAGCCAACACCTGTGCAACAATACCTGCCACATTCCATACAACATAGTAGCATGCCCCCTCGATCAGCACACTGCGACAGGTCCAATGCACAACCTCACTCTGGGGGTTCATACCAAGGTACTGTATGTGGAACGCCATCCACTAGTGTGATCTGGACACAAGCTACTCGGCCTGGATATACATATCCCACCACCACCACCACCAGCACAGTAGACTACTTTGATATGTATGTGATCAGACAGTTATTCACTTGTTAGGACTGAGATGGTATCCATGCAGCCCACTGGGCCAGTGGAAGCCACAACCCACACTGCTGACCCCTTTGCAAATGTTTCCCACGGACATCCCAAAGATTGCATGGAACATGCACACACATTTCTACAGACCCTATGCACAAAGGTTAGGCATCCTGTCCTGTGGGCCCCAGCCAAAGGCAGATTGTATAACAATAGAAGGCGGCTACTGCAGGACAGAGCAGATTCACATTAAGGGAAGGCATCTGTGGTCAGCACTGGTAATAAGCTATGGTCTCTCATAACAACATCCACGGCCTACTCTGGGAGGGAAATGGCCATGAACATTATGCCTTCTTCAGTTATGTTACACATATGGACCAAACGCCTCAGATATGCTCTGAGTTAATACACACCTACTTAACATTCACCGAACACACAGATATTGGCAACATTCTTGCAGACAGGTTCGGTGCACGTATCCCCCTCCTTCTCCCCCACAAGTAGAAATACTTATCACAGCTGAATGTAACCTCCCTATCATCTCACATGTCCAGGCGAGGGCCGCCCTCAGCAAAGCAGAACACACAGCATCAATGTGACCTGATGGTATCCCTGGATGTGTGCTACGTGAACTCCAAGAGGACATACAACCGCATATAAGACTGATATTTAACCTTGGCCGTACTACAGGATATGTACCTGAACACTGGCATACAGGAACAGTGGTCCCACTCCACTAAGGAGGCACCTCTACTGACCCTGGGAACTACCGCACCATAAGTTTAACCAGCCTGGTCTGCTAAGCTATGGAATTATTCAGTATGGGACGCATATACAGCGATATTGGGTACCTGCAGACACTTGTTCCCGGCCAGTTTCCCTTTGTGATGGGCTGATCCTGCCTTTTGAACCTGGTTGACCTTTCAAAACAGTCACTACAGCCATTGATGAGGGCAAAGCAATCCATACAGCCTACCTGGAATTGCCTAAGGCCTTCAACACAGTTCTCCACTCAGGCATCATAGACAAGCTCATTAGCTTACATGTTACTACATATGTCACATGATGGGTTGCACACTGGTTGACATACAGAATCCATACTATCGATATTGTAGGAGCCATGTCAGACTCAATGCCAGTCACATGTGGTATCCCACAGGCCTCTGTCCTAGGACCCCTCTTGTTTGGCATTTATTTCTCAGATGTAAAAGTGAACATGTGCGGGTTGTGGATGACAAAGTTCCCAGATGACTGCTAACTAAGCGCCATAGTCGTTACACCAGCTGACACACACATCCTACAGACAGGCCTCACTGCAACAGAAAACTGCTGCCATGATCATGGCCTAACACTGACTGACATGTAATGTATAGTCATCCCCTTTTGGTGGAACATGCACACAACATATCACATGGACATACCTATAGATACAGACCTATGACACATATGGAGGGTTCACAGTATGCAGACTATTAACCTGCTACTTTACATTACCTGTGTTTGTCGCAGCTGGTTGCATTACCGCTACTACTGCTTCCTGCTGCTGCTGGCATGGCTTGCTACTGTCACTGCTGACAGCTTAGACTCAGTGTGTGTACCGTGTGTTGTTGTTTGTGTGTTTTTTTTCTCTCTCTCTGTCTCTGTCTGTCTCTCTCTCTATCTCTCTCTCTGTCTGCCTCCAGACAGTGCAATGAACGTATTGCATGTGTGGAGCACAGGATGCTTTGTAGGTATCTGCATAAGTCCATGTGATGGCCTCTGCACCAATTGTAAGCCAGCATTTGCTAATTGCATGCAGTCAGTTGTGTACTGATTGCAGTTCACACTGTGATTTCAGGACAGTGCTATAAAAGGGTATGTGAGATAGGCATTGCACTTTCAGATTGTAAGGGCGGGGACCATGCTGGTATGCTGTGGACACTGTTCTGTGAGTGTAAAGGTTAGTATCTCTCTCATGATTAAGGCTGTGTTGTAGATTCACATTTCTCCATTCCTCTCTCCTGTTTCCTGTAGTAAGTGTGTATGCACACTGGCACCTACAACTATATATATATATATATATATATATATATGTGTGTGTGTGTAAATATACATACATTAATATATGTACATTAACTGACATTATTACCTACTAGCTACCAACTAGCATGGCTGTTTCTGTTCACACACTACTATTATGGAATTCCACTAGTTTTGACAGTAAGTATAAATGACATGCTTTGTGTACTACACATCCTATATTCCCTTTACATTCATTCCTACTATTACAGTTTATATTTATTTTAGCACAATGTTCTTGTATAAAAGGCATTGCTTAGTGGTAGGTCATGCAGACTACTGTTTCCAAGGTCCTGGGTTCGGGACTGACAGTGGGATTTTATTTTGCTTTTGAACTGACTACAGGACCTGTCAATCAGAGTGACTAAGGCACTTTTAAGCAGTTGTAACTGGGTTAGCACTGGTTTGCGTGGAGCTCACGCATGCGCACTGGAGTTTAGCTCCGCGCACACACACATGCGCACACCCGCTTACAACCGCTTAACAGTGCTTACTCTGGTGCACACCCTCGCTATTTTCTTTGAAAGAAATGAAAATGGGGAGACAGGACAGTGGTGAAAAAAGGGTCACAGAGAGGGTAAGACAGTAGGGAAACAAGCTTGGGATTTGCAGGAGGGATGTAGGTAAGGCCCATAGCTGCCCATTTCTTCATCAGCAACAGCTGTGTATATGTATGTAATTTGGTGTGACATTTGAAATCTTCCACCCCTGATAGAGGTGTCAGAACAACAATAATACTTGTACAGCCAATTGTAATTGATAGTTTCCATGTCCAGCAGACATGTGTGCAGAATGGGCAGCTATGTATTGGGCGTAATTTTTTTGTGGGTACAGAGTGCCCCTTTTTTTTTTTCAGGTGAGAGTGGTATGTCAGGTGAAGGAAGTCGGTATAGCTGGGGAGGTAGGTTGGGTAGGTCAACAGACAAGACAAACAAGATGCATACTGAGGCGGTGTATGACACATGTGGGGGGGGGTTACACAATTGACGGGAATGGATGTTTGGATATCCAGAGCCCATGAGCCCACAGATGGCAACAGTGGAACTGATATCCCCACCCATGGGCAGTTGCCACTGTTCCTTCACTGCCCAGGATGGGGCTGTGCTGGGAGCTGTGTAGGCTGGGCAACGGGCATGCCCGTAAGTTGTGCCACCTGTGCCTCAAGCTGGCATAGGGGCCCAAGAACAGAGTCCTGGATCTCCCTACGCATCACCGTCCGGATGCTATGGAGGGTGAGTGGTGGTTCTCCTCCGGCCATGCTTGCAGAGGGGGGATGGACCCCATCCCTTGCAACACTTCCACCCGCAGGTGGCACAGGGCCACCGGAGGAGGGTCCAGACTGGGCACTAGTGCCAGGTGCACTCGCCAGCTGAGGTGGGAGAGGTGGGTCCGCTGGAACCCACCTTCCCTGTCATCCTATGTTTTGCATTATGTCATGACAGTTTGGGTTAGTAACATACAATACCATTCGCAATTAGTTGTAACAGCATGCATTAGTATTCCCATTAACCAAACACCCAGATATTCACATCATTGAACAGTGAGCATAACACATGCATAATTTGAACAGCAATACACAGTCCAACAACATGCATGGTTGATTGATGGCAACAGGCCTTCAGGTTTGGATGTATGAACAGGGCAGATGCATCAACGGACATTGAAATATTTATGACCCACCAGGACAAATGTCCAGGGGTGTTAATTGTGAATGCACATACCATTTTCACGTGGAATGGGTTATATGTGGTTATAGGGTGGGGTGAAGAAAATAATATTAACACCTTCAAATACCAATACATATGCTGTACATTTCTAATAGCTACAGATATATACACACTACTGTTCTAACTACAGTTTCTTATATGATAACTACTTCAATTTGGTGATAGGACTGTTACTGCTACATCAATATACATTTTATTGTTCTTCATACACATTCATATCTGGCTTTGTTCAGCTACATCATCCTGATACATTTGCTTTATATAGCTATAGACAACTGTGGATGTTTGGTATGTCAAACAATCATACTATCTGCATATTGCAGACTGAGAGCAACATATCCAGATTTTGGGATACACATTCCAGCTGCAGCAACACTTTGAACAGATTTCGCTGTTTGGTTCTGCTTCTCACATTCATTTCATTCTGTACTGACTGCAGTATACTTTATTCAGGGGTTATTACTACTTTATTGGTGGATTCATAACTCTTTCTCACACTCTCTCACTTGTTTTCATTTTACTATTCAGGATGGTACTTACTTCTAGGCTTTATTGACATGTTTTACCTGTAGTTATTACAATCCTTTCCAGCAGTCTCACTTCTGTCATGTTTCAGTATTTCAACAGGGGTATATTTCACACATGTGATTTGCTCATCTTCTGCAGCTGTACTTTTCAGCCTGCTGCAGGTTGTGTACTATTATATTACAGGTGGGGCATCTTTATTTCAGACTTTATTTCAGACATTTTCATTTTTCTGTTTGGATTACAGACTGCAACACACTTTTGTAATCAAGCAATACTTGCAAACACTCTTACACTGTTACTTGCACATTTTATTACTTAGTGACTACACTGCACTCTTTTGCTAACTGTCATACTTTTATATTTCTTTACAGTTACTGGGAGAGGATTACTGACCTGCCTGGTGGTGCAACCGCACCAGCCTATCGCCATAGGCTCTGCGGTTCGCAGAACGGACACCTGCAGCTGTAATATAAATGAAGTAATATTGGAATATACATCTCCATAATATCAGCTAGTTTAATTTCTTACATACGTAATTAAATGTAGCTTACTCAGTAGTGAGGCATTGGGCATCTGCTGGGACTCCTGGATCCAAAGGTTCAATTGGTCCTGCTTGCGTCTCTTCAGGTCCGCATGGTGGTGACAGACCTGCTCACCAGTCCTTGGAATCCCTGTGGCACTGGTGAGATCATGAGCCAACTGGTCCCACGCCTCAGCCCTATATGCTCCCCACAGGACCTGGCCCTGCATGAGTTGGGCCTCATGATTGTGGACTAGGAGCCAGACCATGTATCTGGACTCCTCAACGCCCCACCTCTGTGCTCGAAAGCAACTACCCTCACCTACTCCTGACATTCTGGCTGCAAGTTAGTTCTACAATCGTTTATGCTGTGTATTCCCGCCTATGGGGCTTATATATGCCGTTCATGTCTGTGATTGGCCATTTTGGAATTGTATCAACTTCACAAAACCTGCTTTGTCATGCTCCACTTTGTATTCATTCCTATATATTTGCTATTACTGCATTTCTAGGTACTGCTGTCATGGCTTAGTGGTTCAGTACCTTGACTATGGTGCATAGTATCCTGGGTTCGAACCTGGCCACTGTTTTTTATTTTTTATGACTGTCTAGACAGGCTAGGGGGTGTGTCTGTGTAAAGGCAGTTTTGATACAGCTTGCTCAACGTTGCCCGTCAGCTTGTTGGCGTGGTGCGCAGTTCCGCGCAAATGGGTTATGCTGGTTTACGCTTCAGTTGGCTGTCAGCACGCATATTACGCTCAGCTCAGCTAGGGGCAGACAGTTTCAGCATGTTAAACCACAGCTCACTTACGGGCACTCATTTTGCACCTGTTGAACCATTGCTCACCTACGGGCAGATGCACTCACCTTGTTAAACTGTAGCTCAGCTATAGGCACATCTCGCATTTTTTATTGTTTTGTTATCTCACATTTCTTCAAAATAAATGGACTATTTCATTACATTTTACATAAACTATGATTTTATATGTGTACATATTTGTCAGGGACTTGTTTCGTGCTTATTTTACTAAAAATAAAAATTGATGTTGTGGGGGCTCGAACCATGAATGCCTGCTCTTCAGCCGACGTCTCTACCGCTACGCTATTGCTTCTTGGCTTACTTTGCATATTTAGTTCTTATATCCTTTTCCACTGACTGCTAACTGTGGCTAAGCGACGGGCACTCCCGCGCAAACGAGCGCACTCACGGGCAAACATCTTTACAATTTAAAAAATATATATAACATGTTAATTTATATATTTTATGTTCATAGTCTGTGGGGGCATGTGTTGTGTTGTGTTTATTCACATTTCCATGGCCTCTGTCGTGGGTGTTTACTTTGGGCAATTTTACTCTTCTGGGGACGTGTCCGCTTGCAGGGCTCGGCCTACGGACATGCCCCCTACTGTCTTCCACGGACCGTGTTAGCCTTAGGTGTGATTCTGCATGCCCTCATGACATGCTGACGTCACACCGTTTAACTGCAGCCTCCGTGTAAGCCATGTATCTCTTACATGGAGGCTTTGTGAATCCTGCCCTATAAAGTTCATTTAGTCTAATCTTACAAATTTAATAACATTAATATTAAGTAAAATTTTGGAAAATGTTTATGTCTCTTTAGAAATATCTAGTGGAATTTGCACCAAAGGCATATGTCCTGTTATTTTAAACTACATACTCAGCAATTAAAAACATTCATGCTTTTTTATGCCAATATTGTTATGCCAAAAACATATTAAAATAGTGAATAGTGACTAGTCTTGTTCAAATTTTTACATATCTTTACTTTCTCTTGTATAGCTGTAAAAAAGCAATTTTAAGCCATCTCTTGTTTTTTTAAACCATCTCTTGTATAGCTTTACAGTTTAACAGGTTGTAAATACAATTTAATTCTAAACAATACAATAATCTATTAACAACTTGCAAAATATCTTATCCTGTCAGGTTTAATCCAGTTTATCAGTATTTCTAATAAACTAACACCTGTTTTTCCCTCCCCGCTAAAAGAGTATTGTCAAGAAGGAATGAGATATTTCTTCCTGTAGCTTTATTTTAGACCCTTGCACCAAACTGCTTATACAGTCAGTGTAAAACTGAGAGAGTGCCCCTCCCCCTGCAGTATACTGCAGTATTGTTTATTTGCTTTAGAATGTACACAAGCCCAATACTTTGGCCACACATATGCTCCACTAGGCTACCAAACTATAGACCCCTGTCTGATTTGATCATTTTTATAAAGCTTTTGCTGTTTATTACCACTAGTAGGTATTTACACCCTCCTGCACTATTGATTTGAACTGTATGTATACTATAACCCATTTGCTGGCTGTACTTGATGCAACTGAGGTTTTTTTTTTCTTTTAACATTTACTTGCAAATGGATTATCATTGACATCTATACACAATTGTGGCATTTTATTACAATTACCAAATAGTGTTGCATGTAAACATTTTAACAATTATGTTTTAATAACAATAATGCTTTAGAAAAACTCAAGCTACTTGTCTGGCAATCAGTCTTGTTTATCTTATCTTTCCAACATTTCCTGTAACTATTCATCTAGTCTAGGAAGTTCTGAGCTCACATTTCAGACACTGTAAACCATAGTTAACTTTTTTGGGTGTTTTTCCTTTAATCGTCTGTTAGTAAAATGCAGTTATAAAAAACTTAGTATTATATTTGCGATTTGCATAACTATGCATTTATACTACATAAATAAACATTATTTTACAACTAGCTTAAGTGGATTTCAGTATTATTTTATTTATTTATTTAACTGCCCTACTATTAATTTTACAAAAACTGATTGAGTAATACCATTTGTGATTTTATTTTTTTTTTTAATTCAGAACTTTAATTGTTTGGTGTGGTGTTACTATACAATTATAGAAAATTGTAAAAAAACAAAATAGATATTAGCATAACTAACATATGTTTATATTTACATTATTTATATTTGCTGTTGTCTGCCTTTTGCTTTTGGGCACTGCAACCAAATGTACTCTAAATGAAAAGAACATACATGCATGTCTGTCTGGTGTCTTTATATCTTTATACAAGCACGTCAGTCTTGTGACTTTAAATAGTTACTCTTATTAACTATTTTCATTTGATTTTAGGCATTAGAGCTGTTTCGTGTAACTATTTTTATTTAATTTTTATACACTAGAAAAGTTTTGTTCGCCTTTTGACTATGCTAAGAATGGCAGTCATATGCTCTACTTTACTGTAGTACTGATAAATATCTTGCTTTAACTGAATGGAAGTAAAACATTTAATAATGATTTGTCCAGATTCTACCATCCTACCATGTATGCTTAACCATTTTCAAAACATAAGCATATTATAAAATATATTTCTTTTGCACAGATTAGCTGTGTATGCAGGAAGTTCCCAGTCTTTGTCAGTTCAGTTAATTTATTTCCTTTATCCTGCAACTGCTGTTGAAGCATTTCCTGTAATGTTGCATGGTCTTTCTGATATTTTTCAGTAACCTGTTCTGCTGAATCTGGAACTCCTATGCACGTTTGAAAAAATATATGTATAACTTGTCTAAGCTTCCTGAACTCATTGTGTCTGTCTTTTAGAAGTTTATTACATTCTTTTGTAACAAAATGTACTAGAGGTCCTGTCAGTAACTGATTTGACTCACATGTGGTGACAGAACATAACTGTTCAATATCCAAATATATTAGAAACACTTTACCCTTAGTTAATTATGTATCATGAACAGATCTGTCTTCACAGTCTATTTTTTAGCAATATGATGCAATACTTTTTTATGGCATAATACACAAAATGCAGTTTTTGTTGAATCGCACAATAAACATTTGTCATACCCCACATGGTTTTCTTTGAGATACCAGTCAAATATTGTAATACATTTGCATAATGTTTAACTATCAACCTGCCCTAATAAGGTTTTCATTTACTAATGTGCTGTCTATACCAACATTGCAATTTACTAATGCTTGGCTTACTCCTACCCGAATTATGTCTAATAATAATATCCATACTGTCTAATAACATCCAAAATATCTAATAATATGCAAACTGTCTAATAGCATCCATACTAAAAATGTGACACAGAAAAAAAAGTCTCACCAGTTTGCAAGAAAACGGGTGATCAGGCTGTTGTTGCTGATAGTTGGAAATTTTTCAGAGTCACTTGAGAAGCTGGTGAAGCACAACAGGCAGCAGATTGCTGTACAAAGTCAATATCCACCTTTTCTTGGAGAATTTATGGCACTGTGACTTTCCTGAACTAGTCTCACTCCGAATTTAGACGTCTAAAAAAATTTACTACTGCAAGCTGCATAAACTGGAATACTTCTGTTTCGGATTTACACATATGTACAAATGTTAGTTACTGCAATTTGACTGAAGTGACCCTCTGCAAGGCTTACCACTCCTGTGTTCGAATGCAGGCTAGCTTGCCAAAGAAAAATTATATGGAGCTGCTTACTGTGATGGATTTGAAGTCTTCTTAAGACAATCAGTCTTGCTGGCTGGATTCTGCTGAAATCAAAGTCTGGTTATATTTGCATTCACAGTCTGTTGCATACAGAAACTTGAAGAATATACACTGATGAGAGAATATACTTTGCAGCATCAACTTAAAGCAGTAACAAATAACTTTTTATAATAAACCAGACGGACTAACGTTGCAGCTTAAAGTACTGTTCCACTTTACTTCTCATATAGTACTGATGATGTGAGAGATATAACATTTACCTTGGGACAAATGTGTCCCTACCCATACCCCTAACATAACTGGATTAATACAGATCTTTATATACAATTTTAGTCATGCACATACATATACATTTCCTCTTGGTATTCTATTTTGGAGAATTGCTCATCCTGTAGAAACAATACTGATTGTTGCAGATGCTGATGCAAACTGCTGACTTAATGATATTATTTTTCAGCTTTTCTGACAGTGTGAAAATCCTGTTTTTTGTCTTTAGTATTCTATTTGTATCTTTGTATAAGAACATCTGTTCTTGTGCCAAATGCAGAAAAACATGTTTTTTTTTTAAGGAAACACATTGTAACATTGTCAAAACCATGTCCTGTTGTTTAAGTCTGTAAGGAAAAAAATCTCCATTTAGCAGATTCCTTATTTTCCAAGCCACGGTCATTTAATATGGATGCTGATCACATATTACTAAACGCTGTTTCTGCATTTAAGCAAGCTTTACGTTATACCTTATTTATGTTAAATATTTGTAACAGAATTACTTTCAACCTTAAAACCCTGTTGAGCATAATCTTACAATTCCCTCTTTTTATTTTAATTTACTCAAAACACTTTTTACTGATATGTATTTTTGATGACATTATATAGAAAACACATTAAGAAACAAAACGTTTAGTCTTCTTTTGATACAAGTTAAAATGCAATTTTACACAGTTAATACAATAATATAAAAGTATTACTACCAAAACGGAATGTATTTAACAACTTTTTCTTTTGCAGATCATTCTGTGAAAATATTTCATCAATTATGGGCTGTGTCTGCTTTAATTTTATTTTTTTAACTTGATTAATTTATTCTTTTGCAATTACAAAATTTAATTTATGACTTAGAACTGTTCCATTAACTCTTTGCAACTGTTGAATTAACTATAAGAGGCAATAACTGTGTGCTACTGCAAGCATTTATACACTACTGAAAATATACAGTTTCAATGTAATTTTAACCATCACATTTTGGTCATATCTCTGAAATGCCCATTAACCTCTTGGTTGACAGTGAAGTGAACATACAGAACTGAACTGGGTTTAGATATTTGAATGTAATTATTTCAGTATATTTAATACTTGAGGATTTGAAAAAAAAAACAAAAAAAAACCCCATGATTTATACACTAAAGAATGCTATGTACATATTAGTCCATTAGCTGTATGAGTAAAATATTTTAATATAATTTTCCTCTAACTGGGGTAAAACCAGTGATATTACAACTTGACAAATTACTTTTGAACTTATTACAATGTATCCTGTACAGTATGTATTTACACAGACTGTTTGCTATTTATGCATTTCAATCTAGTAGGTACCCTGGACCCATTTTTTAAACATTTTTTACACATATTCATTACTAGACATTAATTTTACTTGTACTGAAGTCTTCTGCATTTGTAGATACAAAGACTATCATTTGTATTGAATTCTTCTGCATTTATTCATACAAAGACTATAAAGTACATTTAGTCTAATCTTACAAATTTAATAACATTAATATTAAGCAAAATTTTGGAAAATGTTTATGTCTCTTTAGAAATATCTAGTGGAATTGGCACCAAAGGCATATGTCCTGTTACTTTAAACTACATACTCAGCAATTAAAAAAATTCATGCTTTTTATGCCAACATTGTTTAGCCAAAAACATATTAAAATAGTGAATAGTGACCAGTCTTGTTCAATTTTTTACATATCCTTACTCTCTCTTGTATAGCTGTAATAAAGCAATTTTAAGCCATCTCTTGTATAGCTTTACAGTTTAACAGGTTGTAAATGCAATTTAATACTAAACAATACAATAATCTATTAACAACTTGTAAAATATCTTATCCTGTCAGGTTTAATCCAGTTTACCAGTATTTCTAATAAACTAACACCTGTTTTCCCTCCCCTCTAAAAGAGTATTGTCAAGAAGGAATGAGGTATTTCTTCCAGTAGCTTTATTTCAGACCCTTGTGCAGTACTGCTTATGCTGTCAGTGTAAAACTGAGAGAGTGCCCCTCCCCCTGCAGTATACTGCAGTATTGTTTATTTGCTTTAGAATGTACACCAGCCCAATACTTTGGCCACACATCTGCTCCACTAGGCTACCAAACTATAGACCCCTGTCTGATTTGATCATTTTTATAAATTTTTTGCTGTTTGTTACCACTAGTAGGTATTTACAACCTCCTGCACAATTGATTTGAACTGTATGTATAGTATAGCCCATTTGCTGGCTGTACTTGATGCAACTGAGGTTTTTTTTTTCTTTTAACATTTACTTGCAAACAGATTATCAGTGACATCTATGTACAATTGTGGCATTTTATTACAATTACCAAATAGTGTTGCATGTAATCATTTTAACAATTATGTTTTAATAACAATAATGCTTTAGAAAAACTCAAGCTACTTGTCTGGCAATCAGTCTTGTTTATCTTATCTTTCCAACATTTCCTGTAACTATTCATCTAGTCTAGGAAGGTCTGAGCTCACATTTCAGACTCTGTAAACTATAGTTAACTTTTTTGGGCATTTTTCTTTAAATCATCTGTTAGTAAAATGCAGTTATAAAACACTTAGTATTATATTTGCGATTTGCATAACTATGCATTTATACTACATAAATAAACATTCTTTTACAATTAGCTTACATGGATTTCAGTATTTTTTTATTTATTTATTTAACTGTCCTACCATTAATTTTACAAAACCTGTTTCACTAATACCATTTGTGATTTTATTTTTTTTTTTAATTCAGAACTTTAACTGTTTGGTGTGGTGTTGCTATACAATTATAGAAAATTGTAAAAAACAAAATAGATATTAGCTTAACTAACATATGTTTATATTTACATTATTTATATTTGCTGTTGTCTGCCTTTTACTTTTGTGCATTGTTAACAAATGTACTCTAGATGAAAAGAACATCCATGCATGTCTGTCTGGCATCTTTATATCTTTATACAAGCATGTCAGTCTTGTGACTTTAAATCTTTACTCATTAACTATTTTCATTTGATTTTATGCATTAGAACTGTTTTGTGTAACTATTTTTATTTAATTTTTATACATTAGTATAGTTTAGAGGTTCATAGGTTCATACTAGGCTATGTGCCCTAGGGCACATATAAGCCTAGCCAGAGTGTGTTTGGCTTTCGCCACCCTTTTAGATTAGTTGACTGTACCTCTGTATAGTAGGTCACAGAAGGTAGCAATATTAAGGTTAGTTTACAGTACCTCTGTCTAGCAAGGACACAGAAGAGATCCCAGGGGTAAACATATGGTCTCCCATTCACTCATCAGGATTTCTCTTGAATAGGGTCAGTGAGGGGCTTTGCCTAACATGGATTGAGATTTTGTTCCAGAGTAAGGGGAGCCTCTCGGATATGAATCTGTCCCTCCAGCATGTCCTATTATTTCTGTGCTGAGGTTCAAGTCCCTGGAGCGTTTAGCTCTAAGGGATTTGGATTTCTTGAGGTGGAGCATGTCCATTAATTCTGGGTTGGACATGGCTTTATACGTCAGACACAGATCGCCTCTGAGTAGGTGGTATGCAACTGAGTAGAGCTGGAGTTTCTTTAGCTGAAGTGCATAGGGCATCTGTTTGAGTCCCTTGACCATCTTGGTGAGGTACTTTTGGGGTCTTTCCAGTTGCTGCAGGTGTCGGGTAAGGTACATCCTAAATGGGGCATTGTATTCATTTATGGGCCTGATAAGTGATGAGTAGAGGGACACAATGACCTCTCTTGATCTAGATGTGAACCCTTTCGTGATAAGGTGGGCTATATAGGAGGTCTTTCTAACTACTTTGGCAACATGATTGTCAAAGGAGAGATTACTATCTACTTGGGTCCCCAAGTCCCTAATTACTTCTTCCATACTTAATGGATTACCACCTATGTGGTATTTTGTTGGCACTTTGTTTTTCCCAAAGGGGATGACAATGAACTTTGTGGCATTTAGCTTTAGGCCATGGCTCTGGCACCAGTTATCCATCTCTGTGAGACCCTTTTGGAGGATGCTCATGTCAGCGGGAGAGTTGATTATGACACCCAGTTTGCAGTAATCTGCGAACTTTCTCAGCAATTGCCCACCCGTGTTAGCCTGTACCTCGGAAAAATATATACTGAACAAGAGAGGTCCCAGGACTGAGCCTTGTGAGACGCCACTTGTAACTGGTTTAGAGTCTGACATGGCACCTGCAATTCTGACCATGTGCGTTCTGTCCCTGAGCCAGTTTGCAACCCATCTTGTGACATAGGGGTTGATATTTAAGCTGGTGAGCTTATTTATGATGCCCGAGTGGGGTATTGTGTCGAAGGCTTTTGCGAGGTCCAGGTAGGTTGTGTGGACTACCTTCCCTTAATCTATGGCTTTGGTAACAGTTTCAAAGAAGTCAACCAGGTTCAAGAGGCAAGATCTGACCTTAACAATGCCGAATTGGGTAGGATCCAGTGTCTGGAGGTTCCCAATGTCCTTGTGTATGCTCCATAGCCTTGCAGACCAGGCTGGTCAGGCTTATAGGGCAATAGTTTCCAGGGTCCGTTGTGGCATCACCTTTGTGGAGCAGGACCACTGTTGCTGTACGCCATTCCTTGGGTACATATCCTGTAGTAAGGCTGAGATTGAACAGTGTCTTTAAGTAAGGGTTTAGTTCTTCTTGGAGCTCATGTAAGACGCTGCCCGGGACACTGTCTGGTCCCACTGATGCTGTGTTTTTTGCTTTGGAGAGGGCAGCTCTCACCTGTGCATCTTTGATCACAAGGATGCTACATTCTGTTGGGATAGACATTTGCTCTTTTGGAGGGGAAGGGGGGGGGTTTGCACTGAACCTTTCTGCCAGGATGTTGGCAATGTCTGTGGGTTCAGTGTATTTTTTTGTCATTTTGCACTAACACAGAGCATATCTGGGAGTTGCCTCCCAGGTTCCTGACATAACTAAAGAAGGCCTTGTGATGATCCTTAGTGTCTTGTGTAATTTTTCTTTCGAAGCTTGCCTTAGATGATTTTATGAAGGATTGTGGTTTCTTGCTAGTACTGATCAGAGATGCCTTCCCTTTTTGGGATTTTGCTATATCATGTAGTAGCTTCCTCCTTCTGTTATATTGCTTATTTATGGCCAGGGTCCACCAGACAGGTCTCCTGCCTTTGGAGGAGTGAGTCTTGGTTTTATTTGGGATAGCATGCTCCATGCATTCCTGTAGGTGTCCATAGAATGCTTTTGTAAAGGATTCTGCATTTTGGGCCGTAGTTTCTACTGGCCCAGGGCCTTTGAAAGATTCCACCTCGGTTTTGAGAAGTGTAAAGTTTGCTTTTGAGAAGTTTTTCACCGTGGTTTCCTTGGCTGGGGGTGGGGATGGAATATGGATGTCCAGTGAGATTAATTTATGGTCTGATCTTACCATTGAGGGGTTTACCTCTGGTGTGGAACATAGAGACCCCATGTTGGTGATGACCAGGTCCAATATGTTTTCCCCTCTTGTGGGAGTGGTGACCAGTTGTTCCATAGCATTTGAGTTTATAAATTCTAGGAACCGTTGGGCGAGGGTGTTTGGGCTTGAGTAGTTTTCCCAATCAATGTTTGGGTAGTTGAAGTCACCCAATATAATGGTGTTTGGAGAAACCTTCATATTTTCCAGTGTTCTTAGGAAAGTCAAGTGGGGATCCTGTGTTTGGGAGGGTGGTCTATAGCAGGCTACAAACTGAAAGGCAGTTTTGCCCACTGATAGTTGCACATGGATGGTCTCCGATGCTTCGTGCAGTGCCACTAACCTGGAGGTGTGAGTATCTTTGATGTATATGGATACTCCCCCTCCTTTTGGTATAAAGTATAACCTGTTGTGCTGGGTTGCTTTTGGGAGCCTTGAACCAGGTTTCTGTGACTGCACAAATATCGATATTCTCCATACTGAGGAGAGTCTCGAGTGGGTGCATCTTGAGGGTTAGACTTCTGGCATTGAGCAGCCTTACCCTTATTTTTTTCTTTGTGTTGTCTAGGAGGTGGGTTTGTCTTTTGAGCCTTGCCTAAAAAAGGCACTATGGGGGAGGCAAGAGCCTTTGCCAGTATTAAAAAACCTAGGGGTGACAGGTGCAAGCCGTCCCTCGTGAAGCAACATGGCTTGTCGCGCATGTCATCCCAGGCTGACAGACACTGGATCCCCTTTGAATGACACCAGTACTTTAGCCAATTGTTAAAATTGATAATTTTGTCTTTATACTGTGGCATCATTCTTGGTGAGGGCAAGATGCTACTTAAGGTCAGGGTCATACCGGCCTGGGCTACATGATCAGAGAGCTCCTCTATGTCTCTTTTCATGTAGTCCAGGGAGGTACGTCTCAGGTCATTCACACCAGCATGGACAATGACGGAGTCATATTTGTACTTGCTTTGGTGTGACCTGAGTAAATGTGTTATGTGGCGGATCCTGGCACCTGACAGGCAGCTTACAGTGACCTTCCCTTATTCAGTCTGGTGAGTTGGACGTCAGTGTGTCTGACAATAGAGTCACCTATTACAAGTGTATTTGGTGTGTTGTTTAGCCTTAAGGGCTGTGATTGTGTGTCACACTGGCTTTGTGAGTTATGTGTTACGTGGGTATTGTTACATGGTGTGGGTTGCTTGGATGTCTACTTTGGAGGTCTCTGCTGCTTAGGCAGATTTTTGTTTAGAGCCTCCGAGTATGTTTTTGTGTGTTTATGTGTTTGGTTTCCTGATGAGATGGGTCTATGTGAGACTGGATTTGTGGTGTGTGTGGTTACCTTTTCTTCCTGACCGGCTGTGCCAGTACTTGGTTGAGAGAGCTCAGCCTCCAGTTTGGCTATATAGTTGCATCTCTCACATATGTTTGAGCTTGTTGGGAGGAGGAGAGGGTGGTATGTGCACATAAGGCAGTTGTAACATTGCCTCAATATTCCCAGATTCACCAGCTGGACTGGGAAGTAAACCCAAAACTGGCCTTTGTACATGCCTGAAAAGTATAGGGAACTACTTATTGACTGATCAGAATGGACCAATAGGGAGCAAGTACTTAAAAGGAGTATAAGAGGGTGTAGTGCTTAAGTTTAATAGTGTTTACCTGTAAGATTAGTTATATGAGCAAGTGCCAGGCTTTTAGTAAGAAAGTTTAGTTTACCTTTTGACTATGCTAAGAATGGCAGTCATGTGCTCTACTTTACTATAGTACTGATAAATATCTTGCTTATATTGAATGGAAGTAAAACATTTAAGAATGATTTGTCCAGATTCTACCATCCTACCATGTATGCATAACCATTTTCAAAACATAAGCATATTATAAAATATATTTATTTTGCTCAGATTAGCTGTGTATGCAGGAAGTTCCCAGTCTCTGTCAGTTCAGCTAATTTATTTCCTTTATCCTGCAACTGCTGTTGAAGAGATTCCTGTAATGTTACATGGTCTTTCTGATATTTTTCAGTAACCTGTTCTGCTGAATCTGAAACTCCAATGCACTTTTGAAAAAATATATGTATAACTTATCTAAGCTTCCTGAACTCATTGTGTCTGTCTTTTAGAAGTTTATTACATTCATCTGTAACAAAATGTACTAGAGGTCCTGTCAGTAACTGATTTGACTCACATGTGGTGACAGAACATAACTGTTCAACATCTGAATATAATAGAAACACTTTACCGTTAGTTAATTCTATATCATGAACAGAACTGTCTTCACAGTCTATTTTTAGCAATATGATGCAGTACTTTTTTATGGCATAATGCACAAAATGCAGTTTTTGTTGAATCACACAACAAACATTTGTCATACCCCACATGGTTTTCTTTGAGATACCAGTCAAATAGTGTAATACATTTGCATAATGCCTTACTATCAACCTGCCCTAATAAGGTTTTACATTTACTAATGTGCTGTGTATACCAGCATTGCGATTCACTAAAGCTTGGTTTACTCCTACCCGAATTATGTCTAATAATAATATCCATACTGTCTAATAACATCCAAAATGTCTAATAATATGCAAGCTGTCTAATAGCATCCATACTAAAAATGTGACACAGAAAAAAGTCTCACCAGTTAGCAAGAATACAGGTGGTCTTTGCTGATGGTTGGAAATTTTTCAGAGTCACTTGAGAAGCTGGTGAAGCACAACAGGCAGCGGACTGCTGTCCAAAGTAGATATCCACCTTTTCTTGGAGAATTTATGGCACTGTGACTTTCCTGAACTAGTCTCACTCCAGATTTAGATGTCTAAAAAAACTTTACTACTGCAAGCTGCATAAACTGGAATACTTCTGTTTAGGATATACATATACGTACAAATGTTAGTTACTGCAGTTTGACTGAAATTACCCTCTGCAGGGCTTACCACTCCTTCTGTGTTCAACAGAGGGCTAGCTTGCCATTGAAAAATTATATGAAGCTGCTTACTGTGATGGATTTGAAGTCTTCTTAAGGCACTCAGTCTTGCTGGCTGGATTCTGCTGAAATTAAAGTCTGGTTATATTTGCATTCACAGTCTGTTGCATACAGAAACTTGCAGAATACACACTGATGAGAGAATATACTTTGCAGCATCAATTTAGAGCAACAAATAACTTTTTATAATGAACCAGATGGACTAATGTTGCAGCTTAAAGCACTATTCCACTTTACTTCTCATATAGTACAAATGATGTGAGAGATATAACATTTACCTCGGGACAAATGTGTCCCTACCAATACCCCTAACATAACTGGATCAATACAGATCTTTATATACAATTTTAGTCATGCAAACACATATACATTTCCTCTTGATATTCTGTTTTGGAGAATTGCTCATCCTGTAGAAACAATACTGATTGCTGCAGATGCTGACACAAACTGCTGGCTTGATATTATTTTTCAGCTTTTCTGACAGTGTGAACATCATGTTTTTTTGTCTTTAGTATTCTATTTATATCTTTGTATAAGATCATCTGTTCTTGTGCCAATGCTGATAACAGTCTCATTAACATGTCCTGTTGCCCATTCTTTTTATAATCAGAAAAACATGTTTTTTTAAGGAAACACATTGTCACAGTGTTCTGAAAGCAGATTTTGCATTTTTGCTCTTGCATGCATCCTGTTTTTAAGTCTGTAAGGACAAAATGTCCATTTAGCAGATTCCTTATTTTCCAAGCCACGGTCATTTAGTATGGATGCTGATCACATATTACTAAACTCTGTTTCTGCATTTAAGCAAG
Source organism: Protopterus annectens (assembly GCF_019279795.1). Classification (NCBI taxonomy): domain Eukaryota; kingdom Metazoa; phylum Chordata; order Ceratodontiformes; family Protopteridae; genus Protopterus; species Protopterus annectens. Next base: position 1,051,290,815 of record NC_056726.1, on the reverse strand, counting down.
CTTTATTTTATACCTTATTTATGTTACATATTTGCAACAGAATTGCTTTCAACCTTAAAACCCTGTTGAGCATAACCTTACACCTATGACATAGTATTTACACCAGTACCTTATTATAAAATTACTAAAGCTCATTCAAAATGCTGCTCTTATACAACATTTAAGTGTGATTTGCAATCCTGTTCACTCCCCTTCCATCCCACCACCATCATTTCCTTTATACACTATAGTTTCTCTACCCGTCCTCAACCACCCACAGTTCCTCCTGTTCAAAGTAACCTCCCATTCAACCCTTCCCAACTTAGCATACCTCTTTACCAACCACTTTCATATTGCTACCTTCACCATAAACATGGCATTTCAATTTGCATATCTAATTCTAATCAACTTCAACACAACTCTTCACTGTACTAACCCTTTACAAACAGGTCCTCATTTCATTAGAATAACCATCCTCCAATATTTTTTTTCAAACCAAAACATCAACTCTGTGTACTACAGATATAATATGCTCACCTGTAGTTCCCTAAACTCATAATGCATGGTAACAAAACTCAAACCCAGGGACTTCCAGCACCATTAGTAGTCAAAATCTCATTAGTTCAAACTCAGCTCACAAAGCACATCCAAATAATCCAATTGCTGTATCCAACACCTCTCTAAAACATAACATAACATAACATACAAAACCCTACCAAAGTAGCTCACTCAGGCCTTAAGATATAATAGAAATACCTGCATTATGTGTGCAGAAGTAGTGAACATCTCACATGGATTCAAACCCATCACCCCACATACCTGTACTCACTGAAACTTTGTTAAAAGCCTCCATCAAAGATTAAGAAATACTCCCACCAGATTATAACATAATAAAAAAGGACTGAACCATTGCACATTCTGAAGGGGTAGCTATCATGTTCCTTTATACCTTAGAAATAGTAGTATACCCCGACAAACCCCCAAACTTTGACTTAGAAGAACTAATAATAAGCCATCTTAAATTAAGCACACACAAAGCAATATGTATTATAGGTACATGCATACTTCTAAATACAAATAATATTAATGCCATTGAAAATGCACTTACTAGGTAACTAGCAGTGCAAAGCAGGAAACCCTTCTTCTTGGTGTTTCAACAAAGACTGGTCTGAACAAGACACAAGCACATCACACTGAAGCATCAGTCTATTTTGTTTTGCTCAATTAATAAAAAGCCCAACAGGATATGATAAAACCTCTGGCAGAGCTAGCACCCTGGATTACATACTATCCACTAACTCTGAAAAATAAAACTGTCTGGAATATTCCCTGATACACTTAATGACAACCATCCAACCTAATCAGTGACTTCATAAAAATCTACAAGGGTAAGCACCTAACTGTGTGAGAAACCTTATCAGGTCTAACAAAAACACTTTCTTTGAGACCCTGAAAACGCTGCAGCTACACCAAACTAAAAACACTCTCACAAGAAGATACTGTCTCATAGTTTACTATCACTTCTATGCAAAATTTAACTCAACAAGCACCTTTGTGATATAAGCAAGCCATAAGTGATAACTGCATTAAGGTTGACATGAAAACCAAATAATGAAATGTGGGGATAATGCTTGGAGTAAATGGAGCAAAGACAAAAATACAAACACCCAAATTACTGACATCTTGGAAATCTTACCAAAAACTTGTTATATTACGCAAGAACTATTACACAACAGCAGAGAGAAGGAGAATATTCCTCTCTAACCCAATTCAATTGTACAAATGGATGGTGAACAGGAATTTGTCCCTGGTTTGGCACCTATGTGGAAGGTTGACATAATGTTTAAGCTGTTTACCTTATAGACACAAGGAGCAGAGTTTGAGTATCACATGGGGTAATTGGGTAGGCTTAGTATGGCCCATGAGGGCAATCAGCCTAGTACTAATCTATGAACCTATGTTTCTAATGGGAACAGACTGCCTATAAATAGTTCATCTCCCAGGTCTTTGCTTGTAAATGTTTCATATCTAAAGCCCATGCTTACACTTACTAAGGGTGCCATAACTTGTCAGAGATTTAGAAAGCACAACTATGCTTAAAAAGGCACTAGTAGCTGTTAGCCTAGTACACACATGTGAATCTATGAACCAATGCACATACTCTAATAATCCAAAACTGTTCTGGTCTAACATAAATAACCTTCCAAAGCCAAGCACAAAGCCCACTCATCAGAAAAATGATTTCTCATTTGAATCAGTTCAGTTTAATACAATAGATAAATACTTGAACAAATTAAAACCAAATCTATTAGCAACAATGTTTCTGCAGAATATCTTAAATTAAGAGCAGCTGGAATAAGCTATAATATTAATCAACAGATCCTTACTAGAATCTTATGCTCCAAAAATATGGAAAACATCTTACACTATACCAGTGCATAAAGAAATTAGCTCCTCTTTCAAACTCTCAACCTCTTGCAATACTCCCTCCACTATCTAAAATATTAGAAAGATTTATTCATCCTCAAACCCTAAACTTTCTGCTAGAGGAACACTTACTTTTCCCCTCACTACATTGTTTCTGGCCCTGTCATAACACACTGAACTGACTCTAATACACTTTCAGGACACAGTAAACCAAAACAGAAATAAAGGTAACCCTGTCCGTTCCTTATTCTGGACCTCCCCAAAGGTTTTTAATGCAGTATCTTATCTTCCTGTCATCAACAAGCTCTCACAACTAGGACTAAGCAGTGCTGCCATTGGATGGTTTTCTAATTAACTCAACAGTCATACACAATCTGGCAAATTACAGAATTCCTTCTCTACTTACCAGCCACTACAAACAGGAGTAACACAGGGGCCAATACCCGGACACATCACAATTAATATATTCATAAACTGACATGCACAGGGCAACCAAGCATGCAACAATCCTACAACATGCTGACAACTCAGCTATTGTCTGCTCAGGCACAACACTATCCCAACCCCAAACATTCACCCAAGACTCCTTCTCCTCTATTAAGACCTAACTGGCACAATTCCAACAACCTTTGAATCACAAAAAAAAAAAAAAGTTAATCATGTTTACAACCAATAACCACCTACCAATTAGCACTCCACAAAATATAGTCTAATCTCACAACACCAAAATACAATAAGATACCTAGGCCAAGATACTGGGAGTCACTGTATACGGTAAACATAAATCTGACAAAAACACTGCAAATTAGGGCTACTTTACAAAGCAAGGCTGTTTTTCACTGAACACAGCAGGAAGGCAACTGCAACATCCCTCTTGCTGTATGCATTTATAATTTTCACTAATCAGTCTATATAAATGACCAACTTTGAATAGTGCTATAATAAAATAATAAATTTGCATCCAACCTCGTGAACTTAACCCATCACTGTATTCCCTTACAGAACCTGAACTGACTAGAGCTGCTATATCATATATCATATATACAGCTCATAAGGGTCTATATTGTAAGATCAATGTTTTCAAACATTGAACAACATATGGTCGACACCATATGGTTGATATCTTCAAACATCGAACTTATAAAAGCACAAAAAAAAAGAAAAAAGTACCCTAACCGGTTTAAGCAGGGGGGAAAGCCCCCCTGCACCCCCCACACACCCCTGCTACTTAAATATACCAACTCCAAGACTGCACTACATTGCAGTAAATGGAAATCTCCCCTTATGGAGATTTCCATTTACACGCTCCAGATTCTGAGCGTTCCATATTCTCGTGTCGACAATGTCAGATTCAACATTGTCGGCTTTCGAGAATATAATATAGACCCACTCATAAAGGCACATAAAAAAACGACACCATCCCTCTAACACCCCAGCCATCAGCAATGGAATAAAATGGGGCAAACTCAATAAGAAGCTTTGAAGAAAGGATCAAAATTAATAGACTCCCAAAAATCTAGCAAGTCACATGAGGACTCCTCATATTCAGTAAGTGCAGTTAAATTATGGAATAGTACTTCCTTTACCATCAGACAAATAAATAAATGATTGATTTGCTTTTAAAACTAACCTTGTAGGTTCATAGGTTATTACTAGGCTAAAAACCACTAGGGCCCTTACAAGACTACCCATGCACCCCAAAACTATAGTGTCCCAAGTATCATACAGGGGCCTATTAGCAGGTAGGTAGTGAAGGATTTTTAGGGGGTGTTAGGATAATATATTGACAGCTTCTGCCCATAAGGGACATGGTGGCCAGACTGGAGGGTAAATGTATGATTTGCCACCCAATTGTGAAGGTTTCATTTGAGTTGGGGCAAGGATAAACTTGGTTTAATATAGCTGGGGAGCTTATTCCATAGTGTGGGGATCCTTTTGGAAACAAATCTCTCTCTTCAGCATGTTCTGTTTATGTCAAAAATGAAGTTCAGATTCCTGGATCTAGTGATTCTGGTGCTGTTTCTTTTGCACATGTAGAACAGATCCATCAGAGCAGGCTCCCATGAAACTTGGTAAGCCAGGCATAGATCCCTTCTAAGTACCTTGTAGGAGAATGAATACAGAGACAAAACCTTTAGGTGATCAGTGTAGGACAGGGTATCTATGCCCTGAATTCTCCTGGTGAGAAACTTTTGTGGACATTTCAACTGTTGCAAGAGTCTGATTAGTTCCCAGTGCCTCTGTTGAGTAGAGCACCTGGAGTGATCCCTAGTGTGAATTTTCCATTTCCCATCCACTCATCAAGATTTATCTTGAAGAGAGCCAGCGGGATGCTCTATATGATATGTATGGGAAGTCTATTCCACAGCATGGGCAGTCTCTGCATTATGAACCTGTCCCTCCTGCATGTTCTGTTGATTGTGGAAATGAGGTTGAGGTCTCTGGAGCATGTGCTGCCGAGGGATTGGGATTTCTTCAGATATAGCATTTCTAACAGAGCTGGATCAGACATGGCTTTGTAAGTCAAGCAGAGATCGCCCCTAAGTAGGCAATATGAGACAGAAAAAATTTGCAATTGTCTGCAAACTTTGCCAGCCAGACTCCCTTCATGTGGGCCTGGCCTTCTGAGAAGTACATACCAAACAGGAGAGGACCCAGGACTGATCCCTGTGGGATTACACTCGTGACTGGTCAGCAGTCTGACTTGGAGTCAGCTACTTTCACACTGTGGGTTCTATCTGTGAGCCAGTTTGCAACCCACCTAGTGATATAGGGGTTGATGTCTAGCTTAATGAGTTTTTCTATGATTCCTGGATGGGGAATGGTATCAACGGCCTTGGCCAGATCAAAGAAGCTGTATGAACCACCTTGCTTTCATCCACAGCTCTGGTGACTGACTCAAAGAAGTCGACCAAGTTGAGCAGGCATGATCTACCCTTCACAAAACCAAACTGTGTGGGATCCAAAGTTTGGAGATTCCCTATATCCTTGTTTAGTAGGTCCATGATGATGTGTTCCATAGCTTTGCATATCAGACTTGTCAGGCTAATGGGGCGATAGTTCCCAGGGTCTGCAGTCACTCCTTCTTTGTGGAAAGAGATGACTATAGCAGTGTGCGATTTAGTAGGGACAAAGCCTCAGGTGAGGCTGTGATTGAATAGGCACACAGGTGAGATGCCAGTTCACTCTGTAGTTCATGTAGAACATAGCCAGGGATATTGTCAGGTCCCATAGAAGCTGGATTCTTGGCCTTGGATAGTGCTATTTTAACCTATGCAGCAGTAATACTGGGTGTCTGGCAATCTACTGGTATCGTGATTGGTCCTTTGGGGGGAGAGTGGGGTAAAGTTGAAATTGAATCTGTCAGCCAGTATATTGGCAATATCTGTTAGCTCAGTATAGGAGATACCATTGTGCAGTAGCTCAGAGCAAATCTGAGTATTGCCATGGAGATTTTTTACATAACTATAGAAGGCCTTTTGGTTGTCTTTACTATTTGTTGCAATTCTGTTTTCATAGCTAGATTTAGAGGATTTGAAGAGGGATATCAACCTTTTGCTGAGGCTGATAAGGGAGTTTTTCCAGACTTGGGACTTTACCTCATTCCACATCAGTTCCCTCCTGTTGTAGAGTTTGTTTATGGCAGGGGACCATCAGATTGGCTTTCTTTTTTGGAGGAGAGCATCTTGGTTCTATTGGGTATGATGAAATCCATGCATTTGTGTACGTGTTCATACAGTGCATTGGTGTATGATTTGGCGATCATGCAACTATACTCCATTTGCATGGTTTTAGGATCCCAAAGTTAGCTTTAGAGAAGTTTTTCATGACGGTTACCTTTGTGGGAGGGATGGGAGGGATGTGATTTTCCAAGGTGGTTAGTTTGTGGTCGGATGTAACCAGGGAGGAGTTGACTATGTGTATAGAGCAACGATCGCCCATGTTAGTAATGACCAGGTCAAGGATGTTGTTACCTCTAGTGGGGGTAAGAACAAGCTGGTCCATTGCATTGGAATTAATGAATTCCATGAAATGTTGGGTAAGCGTATTGGTACATGAGTAGTTTTCCCGGTTAATGGAGGGGTAGTTGAAGTTGCCCAGTATGAGTGCTAGATTGGACCCTAATATTCTCCAGAGTGCTTAGGAATGTTGAGTCTGAGTCTTGGGACATGGTTGGGGACCTATAACAGGCTACAACCTGAATCACTGTCTTACCTAATGTTAGCTGCACCTGAAGTATCTCTGATGCGTTATGTTGGGCTACCTGTCTGGAGGTGTGCGCATCCTTTATGAATATGGAAACACCACCATCTTTGGAGCTTCAGTCCAAGTTCTGAGGTAGAAAGGTGTGGTATGAGTTATAGCCTGGTAGTGCAGGGCTGCTTTCTGCTGTCTTGAACCAGGTCTCTGTTACAGCACAAATGTCGATGTTCTCCATTTTTAAGGAGTGCTTCAAGTGAGTGCATTTACATCTTTCAACAAATAACTAACCTGCCTTGCCTCCTATTACCTTGACTCTGCTAATGTAGTATTCCATTGCTAACTACCTTTCCCTTTTTTGCTTCCCTCCCCCGAACATCCCAGTATATACAATAAAAGCAAACTCTATTATGGTGAGATATAAGAAGTCTGGATAACGATTTCCACTCCATTACTTATTCTTACCCTCTTTCTACCTTAACCTGCCTTCTTCAGAATCCCTTTTCTTGGGTTTATTCTAACATCTATCCTATTGGATCCTTTTTCTAGATATATTAAGCCTTGCAACCTGCCAGCATCCCACAGGGAACTACCTACCTCTACTGGACAAACACAAGCTGTGGTCTATGAGCACACCAAGCTCCTGCCTCCTCGCAGTCATGGTCACAAAATAGACTGTATGTCTGCTAATTTGTTTTCATCTATATACACTGTCTTCTACTATTGTAGTGCTGCCTTGTACATCACCAGAATGCATTAAATTCCCCCTCTCATTTTTATATCACTGGCCAACTATTTTAACATATTTCTCTTTCTATTATTCTTTCTTTACAGCCTTCTTCTGCCCTTTCCTGTTCTGCTCATATCTAACCCTGCAGAGAACCTTTACATATGATACTGCTCTAACTGCCTCTATTAAGAAAAAAAATAGCTTGTACTTTCTCTGCTTACATACCTCATAGAAGAACTGGCACTGCATCAAACCTCTATAAATAGTTTCTAAGTGGTCTCATTAACCTATGGCTCTGTGAAATCTGCCGAGTGATAAAAAATAGATATAGTGGCTAAGTTAAGAAGTGTGCATTGTTTAGATGTCTTGCAGTCAATAATGTTTATATTTTCTCAAGACTGAGGGTACAGATAGCGAGCGCTGGGGTATTGTAACTCCTCAGGTAGTACTGATAGAAACTGCTAGCATTTTTTGAACTTCTGCTATTTTTGTCTTTCTGATGCATAGTTATATAACATGTACCTGCATAGGTAGTTATGAGATAAGGTTAAGTCTTTAAAGTTAGTGATGCATGCAGCAACCTAGAGACTAAAAGTATATATTGTCATGAACATCCTTTTCAAAAGGCGGCAATAAGCTCATTGCTAGCACTGAAATAAGAGAATATCATACTCCTAAGCTGTTTTTCCTTCTTATAACAGTCTTTACTTTTTCTGATATATAACTAACATGTTTTACCTGCTATAACCTTGACTGCTCGCTTTTCAGACAAGGGAAATACGTTAAAATATATATTTTTAATGATCTGGGTAAGTTTGTATGGGGTGCCACAGTGCACAAATATGCTTTTATGAAGAAATAAAAAAAAAAAAAAATCAGATTGGAAAAATCAAAAGTAATAGTATGTGAATAAATGTATTATAAGACCCTCCGTGGAGTATCTACAAAGGTAAGGCCTGGAACCATGTAGTTTCCAGGTTGTGTGCATGGATCCCTATACAAATGAGCAGGGCTTACTGAATAGCACAAATGGGTAACTGTGTCCTCATATCTCTTCCATGTAGGCACAGAACCATGCTGGTGTTCACAGAAGAGGTAGTTGACATCAAAGAGGAGTGTGCCTGACACTCATTGGAGTTCAGCTATGCTCATTTCAGCAGGAAGGCACGCTACTGTGCTGAGCAGGGGACATGTGTACAGTTACTGCTAAGCTTTGTTTACCTTCAGGGTGTGCATTTCTGTGTGTTTGCATGGCACACTGCTGTACTGAACATGACTTTTAAGGGTGTGTGTGTACAGTGACTGCTGATCTTTGTTTACCTTTGTTGTGCTTGTTTCTGTGTGTTTGCATGATAAGCCACTGTGCTGTGCGAGGAAGGTTGTCAAAAAAAAAAAATTTGACTGAGAAAGCCAGTGATATATTAATTACTGATGACCCATGTTTAACTTAAACTAGGGCCAGTCTTCTTCTTCTTCTTTCAGATTTTTCCCAGTTAGGGGTCACCACAGCAGATCACCTGTTCGCTCATGATTGACAGTGGAGTTTTACGGTGTTGAGTTGCCAGCCCGGCACCCAACCTTCCACAGAAGGCACACACACGCACACACACTCACACCTAAGGCCAATTTAGAGGGTCCAATTCACCTGCAGCATGTCTTTGGGATGTGGGAGGAAACCGGAGCACCTGGAGAAAACCTATTTGATCACAGGGAGGACATGCATACTCCACACAAAAGGCACCCCAGCAGAGGATCGAACTGGAAAACCTCTTGCTGTGAGGTGACAATGCTAACTGCTGCACCACTATGGCTACCCCAAACTATGGTCAGTAAAGGCTATTAAAAGTCTTTAATGATGTACTTCTCAGGTGGAATGCATCATAGGTAGCCAATCACACAGGCTGCACCTACAGCAGAGCAATATAAAGGTTGCATGCACCCTACAATCTGATTTCTTCCCAGTACTCTGCACCAGTGGAGTACAGACCTGGGATTTTTAACTGAAGGAATGCTAGGGGCTGCTGCAGGTCTGCTACAGCTGTATGTGTTACATGCTGAGGGCATTGCTGCTACTGCTGCTGCTGACAATAGGCTTAGACTGAGAAGGGAAGAGTGTTCAGACCCAAGGTAACTTTCTAGGAGCTACATGAGCTGGAGACTATAGAGTGCTACAGGGTGGATAGGAACAGACTACAAGAAATCACTGAGCTCTGCTGCCTTCAACTCAGATCAAGAGCCAAAAGAGGAGAACCCTTCCCAGTGGAAACAAAGTTATGTGTAGCTCTTAGGGTACTAGCTACAGGTACTTTCCAAAGACCAGCTGAGGATGTGATGAAGGTCTTGCAGGCATAAGTATCCAGGGTACGCCACCATTTCCTGGATGCCATGCTTCCACATGCTAGTGAGCACATTTGTTTTCCCCTCACACCTGAGGTGAGGGCCAGCAATGTGCAGCACTTCTGTCATGTAGCACACCACCCTGAGGTACTGAGTGCCATAGATTGCACTAATGTACACATCAAGGCACCACACGGTGAGGAGGGTAGAATCTACATCAACTGCAAAGGGTATCATTCCATCAACTGCCAGGTCATGTGTAATGCCCAGGGCATTATCATGAATGTGTGAGCTGGCAGCCCTGGCAGTAATCATGGCTCCTATATCTGACACACATTACAGCTGTACCAGTTGTTTTCTAGGGTAGGTATTCCACACGGCCATTTACTGGAGATGCTGGCTACACACCGGAACTGTGGATGATGACATCCATTAGAAATTCACAGACAGCCATAGTAGAATGCCATAATGAGGCACTCGTAGAAACTAGGAATATCATAGAGCATGTGTTTGGGCTGCTGACATCATGGTTCTGGTGCCTCAATATATCTAATGGAGCCCTGCAGTACTCTCCACATGTGCACAGATGTTTACATTATGTGCCATGCTACACAATATGATCCTGCAGAAACAACTGCAACAGAATCAGCAAAGTGGAGGGATGCACAGCCCGCCACCAGTGTCTAGGTCCCCACAGCCATACCCACAGGAGGACTTGGAGGAGGAACCCTCTGAGGATGTTCCTGTAGACAGATGTAGGCATGCCCAGTATGCCCTGGCCTTAGCAAGAGACAGCACATAGCACATGCATTGACAACCTAGGGCCCTATGGACTGACACCTTACTCAAAGACAACTTACTCCAAGCCGCATACATATAATAAAAAGGATACCGGCCATCCCACACAAACTGTACCTAACCATGTATCAACTGTGTACTGCATGCACCAGACAAAGTCAGTCTCAACCTACAGGTCTGTCAACTACTGCATTCGCAAGATAAGTCACTCACCTATACACCACTTGTAAGGGGCACTAGAATATGGCAGCATAAGTGTAGAACAGAGTGTGTGTGTTGTGACTTTAAGAAGCATTTGTAAGTGACACAAATGCATATAAATACTGAGCATGTGCAGGCAGCAGTGTCATTTTGAAAGAACAGCAAGTGTAAAATAAAGCTTCTTGAACAGAACCCATGACTGTTTGTCTGTTTTATCCTGACCGTATGAGCGACATGGTGCCAGAACCAGGATGTTTGAAGTCACGTCAACAAGCCACAAGCAGCAGACGTAAGACTGAAGGCATGGTGAGCAAGCTGAGTGAATACACTGCTCAAATGATTAAAAAAGGCCAGAAATGAACTACAGGTAACCAAAACTCACACAAATGATTTATTTTGTAAAGAAAATGAAATGAAGCATTTGTAAGTCACAAAACTCATTATTAATCTAGTGAGTAGCACAAAAACATATTATTAATCAAACCAAAGGCACAAAATGCATTAATAATTAAACACAATGTTTGGAACCATGGTATCTGATAAAATAATTATCAGGAGAGCTCATAATGGGTTCAGAATTGCATTGGGATACAAAACGAGCATATTTAAGATGAAACAAATATGCTGAGAGTAAAGTGAGCACAAGAATGTGTAATGGGCATGGAATGAGATTAACTGAGCATAACAAATATGATAAAAGGGCAAAATAAGCATAAATAAGCATAGAAAAGCAAGCTGACTGCATATTTTTGGCATGAGCTATTATTTTGCATTAACCAAAGCTATTCAAAGCATAACTAGACTTGCTTGAAGTATCTCAGATTGTGCAAAGTGTTTGCAGTGTGTGCTTTATTACGGTGCATTTATTTCATAGAGTTTATTTGTTCAAAGTGCAACTATTTTGCAAAGTATAGTCCAAGTACAGTCATTTTGAAAAGTGTCTTGCGCTGTGTACATTTATTTGCAGAGTGCCACCATTTCAGAGTATTTCTTACACTGTACAGAGTTATATTGCATATGGTTTATTCACAAAGTGCAATTATTTCAAAGTGCTTCTTACTCTGACAAGGAGTGATTTCGGAAATTACAGTCATTTCAAGAGTGTTCTTGTGCTATGAGACTTATTTTGCAAAGTCCAGTTGTTTCAGAGGTGTATAGTACTGACATAAATTTCCGGCATGTGTGCATGCTTGTGCATGAATTCAAGGGCCTTCACTAGTGTGTGTTATAGGGCATAGGCATTTCGCAGACCCAGTCCACTTGTATTTGACCATAATATTGCAGAGAACTGTAAAGTATCTGAGCAGGAATATGACATCTTTATACAAGCAGCTTTCTCAGATAAAGATGCATGTACAAGGGCATTAATTTTGCTTTACTTAGCAAGGTCTAAGGCCATTGAAAGGGGGTGTTCATTTGTGTATGCACCAGCAGTATATACTAGAGAGTGGGGAACCACCAAATTGTTGCACTCTCTGAGTCAAGAGAGGATCCTGAGTGATGTCAGAGAAATGTGTAACCTACAGAAAAATTCTACATTAGAGAGGCATTTGTTTTACATGAGAGACCAAAATCTGGGAGAAAGCTTTGCAGCTTATATCACTGATCTTAGAAATAAAGTTAAAATGTGCAGATCTGGTGACTTGAAACATGAGTTAATAAATGTCAGGCTTGTGTGTGGTGTCAGTAGTGCTGCAGTGAGAAAGATTTTGCTTTGTGACAGTGATTTAACATTGAGCAAGGCTATGGATTTCTCAAATCCTTGAGCTCACAGAAAGGCAAGCAAGCATGCTTATAAGTGATCAAAGCATGGTTTCAGCAGGCTCCAAAGTAAATGTAGACAGCATGCAACATGTGGCTAGCAGAAACAAGCCTAAGCACATGGCAGCTGCACCCCTTGCAAGTTTTCCAGGGAGGACCCATACCTTTCCAGAAAGTTCCAAGACTAACTCAGTAAAATGGACATGCTCAGTGCAGTGCAAGAGTGAATTAGCAAAACCTAAGTCAAGCTTTATTGTCAACTGTTGCAATTGTGGTGCCAATAATGAGTTTAAAAGAGAAAAAGTGTTTAGCATTTGGTCAGCAATGTCACAAGTGTAAAAAACTGAACCACTTTCAAAAGTGTTGCATATCAAATACGCCTCATTCTGTTATAAAGAGAGGGTACTCAAAAAAGTAAGTTGATCATGTAGAAAGCTGCAACTCTACTTACTATGTAGATGGTGTATTAGTGGTTGGTGGAAAGGTTGATGCAGTAAATTTGTTGGCAAAAAATGAAGTATTCTCTACTGTCTTGATTAATGATAAACCCACAGACCTCAAAGTAGACACTGATTCAAAGTGTAATGTTATATCAGGAGGAACATTTGCAAAGTTGAGAGCTGGTGGGCAACTTAGTTTAATCAATAGTGTGAAACCTGTTGCTTATGGAGGTGAAGAAATTCAAACCAAAGACTCGGTAATGCTTCCATGCTTTTCAGCTGGGAAAAGTTACAGCTTGCGGAACTATATAGCTTGAAGACCTGTGCAGTCATTGTTAGGTCATAGAAACAGTTTGAGAATGAAACTGCTTTCTTTTATCAAAGAAGTTTATCATCTAAGCACATGCCCTAGTTCTATTTTCACCAATACCATTTTCTCAGAATATGCTGATGTTTTTGATGACAAGTTGGGCAAACCTCCAGTTGTGTACTCCATAAAAATAGACCCAGAGGTCAGTCCAGTGGTCAGACTGGTAAGGGGAATCCCAATAGTTATGCAGAATAAAGTCAATATCCAGTTAGATAAGATGGTGCAGCAATGTGTGATTTGTCCAGTCACAGAACCAACAGAGTGGGTGTCTTCCCTGGTAGCTGCTCATAAGAAAAGCTCAGATGAAATCAGAATATGCAATGATCCAAGAGACCTGAATAATGCATTAAAGAGACTCCATCATCCTATGCATAGAGCAGAAGCGGTCACTGCCCTAATGCCAAATACTACTTTTTTTTTTCTGTCCTGGCTGAAAAAAGTTCATTTTAGCTTGATCTTAAATCTTCACTTCTGACTACATTCAGTACCCCATTTGGCAGATACAGATTCCTGAGTATGCCTTTTGGTATAAATTCTGCAAGTGAAGTCTTTCAGCGTGCAATGGAGCAACTTTTTTTGGGTTATCCATGTGCCATAATTGTTGATGATTAACTGGCTGGAAGCAATGGAAAAGCAGAGCATGACCAAAACCTCAGAAAAGTTCTGGATAGAGCACATGAAGTGAACTTGAAGTTCAACCCTCTGAAGTGTAAATTCAGGCTTTCAAAGGTCACATATGTAGGTCATGTATTTACCAGTACTGGCTTATGACCTGACCCATCCAAACATTCTTGAGATGCCAGTTCAAGACAATGTCCACGCCCTACAGTGTTTCCTTGGTATGGTTAACTACTTGGGCAAGTTTATACCCAATTTTAATGAGATATCAGTGCCTTTAAGAGAGCTAACATGCAAAAAGATTGCCTGGTCATGGCTGGAACAACACCAGAGAGCATTTGACAACCTTAAACAGAGAATTTCCAGTCCACCTACTTTGCTATATTGACATATGATGTCAATAAACCAGTTATTATTTTCTGTGATGCCTCAAAGTTTGGTCCAGGTGCAGTTATTCTCCAGGAAGGCAGCCCTGTTGCCTATGCATCTCGAACTGAAACAAGTATGCTCAGATTGAGAAGGAACTTTTGGCTATTGTCTTCGCATGTTCTAAGTTCCATGATTATATTTTTGGTTGAGCTATGCAAACTGAGACTGATCATCAGCATCTAGTCACTATTTTAAAGATGTCTATGCATACAGCTCCATTAAAACTGAAGAGAATGATGCTCCAACTTCAAAATGGTCTACACTAAAGGCAACCTTCATTATCTGGCTGATACCTTATCCAGATTTCCCAGAAATACTACGGAATATCATGATGCAGAGAATTTTGACTTTTATGTCATGGAATGGCATAATTTTTCTACCACAAGATTAGATACAATGACTGATCCAGTTTTGCAAAAGCAAAACCACTTCATTAATGTCAGATGGCGTCAAAGCACTCTTGTGTACTGCCAGAAGTACAACCTTATTTTCCTTATCGAAATGAAATTTTGATGGAAGGAGGTATCATTTTCAAAGGTCCTAAAGTTGCTGTTCCTATTTCTTTACAACATGAATATATCTAAATTTTGCATTGTGGCCACCCAGGCTCCGATTCCACCAAAAGAAGGTCAAGAGGACTAGTATGTTGTCCTTCTCTATCAAAAGGCATTCATATAGTGCTTTCCTTTAGTTCAGTGTGCAACAGTACTAAACCACGTTTACAAACAGAGCCACGTCAGCTAAGCCAAATTCCTGAACTACCTTGGTCTACTGCAGCTACTGACATAGCATTATTTAGTGTTGGTCGACTCTTATCCAAATTAGTTTGAAATTGATTTGCTACCTAGCCTAATGTCTAGTAATGTCATCACAAAGTTGAAACATAATTTCTCAGTACATGGTAGTCCACATAGTTATATCTGACAGTGGTACCCAGTTTACCAGTCAGTAGTTTCAGAGATTTGATAAACAGTGGGACTTTGTTCATGTCACTAGCATCCCTGAATATCCGCAGTCAAACGGCCTGGCTGAATGTACAGTACAGAGGGCAAAATAATTACTTGAGAGGTCAAAGCATGATAATATCGATATCTTTTTGAATCTACTCAATCTCAGAAGCATACCGCATGAAAATTTACTTGGCTTGCCTGGTCAGAGACTTCTATCTAGGCAAACTAGACCAACCCTGCCTATTAGTTCCAGCTTATTGGTACCTAATGCCAAAAACAACAGAGCAATTAAAGCTGAATTGTTTAAAAAGAGATGTTTGCAGACATCCAGTTATGACAAGAAGAACAGATTTTTTTGTCTGGTGGAAAAAGGAGTGAGAGTGAGGATGCAAATGGTGAAAGGCTTCAACTGGACTGGTCAAGTGACAGGTATTTGTACCGAGCCGAGATCCTACCTAGAATCTGATGGCATGGAATACAGCAGAAATAATAGACATTTTCTTCCTTTATCAGAACCCATATTGCAGCATCATACTCGTGATACAGACTCAAGATCTCACAGTAATCCAGAGAATGTTCCAATTGCAGAACGTGTCTCGATACCAACGATGATCGATGATGTCCCTGATGTCCCCAAACATGAACATTCTGTAAAGACAGTCCCCGTTGCTAAACCTACTTCCAATTTTTATATCATATGATTTGGGCGTATCTCTAGACCTAGTGTGCAATACGCAGCATCTTAGATGTGATTGTTTCGGGTCTTTATTACGAAATCGAAAACCCGTTACAGTGAACACCACAACACCGACACACATAGTCCGAACCGCAAATACGCCGAACTCCCGAAACCATGAAATTTCAAATCTTGAATCATCATAGTCGGCCAACACCACCATGCGCTACATACTACATACCCAAACATAATAAATAAATACATACATACACTAAGCAAACCCTACTTCTAACCCTACACTAAACCTTACATACATTACTGTCTATGCACTTACCTTAACCCGCACCCTAACCCTAAGGTTCACAACTATCTCACACTTACCCTACAGACATATATCCAAGCAAAACAAATAATCCACACACATACACTTAACAAAATCCTACTTCTAACTCTACACTAAACCTTACATACATTACCTATCTATGCACTTACCTTAACCCGCACCCTAACCCAAAGGTCCGTAACTATCACACACTGACCTTACAGAGCTACACCATAGACGGGCCAACCATGACACTTTGACATTTCGTGTTTCGCGGTTTTGAACGTTTGCCATTACCGTAGTTTGTACTATACGTGTCAGTGTTGTGGTGTTCGCTGAAACTGGTTTTCGATCTCGTAATATAGACCCATTGTTTCATATGTATCTAGTTTTGTATAATTGCATGTCAAAAGATTATTTCTGTACAATTGCATGTTGATCAATGTTATTATTGTATAAGCAATTTCTCAAAGAGGCAGGATGTAGAACAGGGTGCGTGTTGTAACTATAAGAAGCATTGCAAAGTGATGCACGTGCATATAAATACAGAGCACATGCAGGCAGCAGTGCCATTTTGACAGAACAGCCAGAGTGTGGGCATGTATGAGTGTGGCAGTCAGTCTGTTTATAAGATTATTTAAGTTTAAGTTACAAAGCCTCAATCTCAATGTGTTTGTATATAATAAAGCTATTTGAACAGAACCCACAACTGTTCTTCT
This sequence comes from Protopterus annectens, assembly GCF_019279795.1. Taxonomy (NCBI): domain Eukaryota; kingdom Metazoa; phylum Chordata; order Ceratodontiformes; family Protopteridae; genus Protopterus; species Protopterus annectens. The sequence continues at coordinate 1,051,273,858 of NC_056726.1, read as the reverse complement.
GTTTTATCCTGACCAGATGAGCAGCAATGTGTATGGCCCTGCTACATGTATGCAAGGGAATATAGTGGGCTACTAGGCTACTTGGAGAGATCTAACTGCCACATGGGACAACAGGTACCCTGTCCAATAGTATGTGCTCCTTAATATTCACTAGGCCACATGGCTGGAAAATCCACTACATTATTCAAGGGAAATGGCAAACAGTGGGGTCACAGGACAGTTACACAGCTGTCCATGCCAGCAGATCATGGGCTGATTGCCCCCCACCCCCACCCCCATCACATTGGTGTTCCCATACAAATTCTGTAACAATAAGTCAGCAATGATATATCAGCAGACCAAAAAAGAAAATAGTCTCTCCACACCGTCAAGCCAAATAAAATTTATTAAAAAACGACAAAGCTTTCAAATATAAAAAACATCCTTCCTCAGTATTTTACACAAAAGAAAAGTTAAAACCAACATTTATACTAGTAGCACATGAAACAGCCATTAATTGATTAAAGTGAACACCCAGTTTCCCCTCCCCAATGATAAAAGGGATAAGAAATATATACATATCTTCCTCTCATTTTTTTCTAATTTTCCTTTGTTTATTTTTTAGAATAGGTTTTAGTGTAACTTGTTTATTTAAGCCCGGGTCTTTATCTGCTTCAAGCCTCACTATCCATTCATATTCTTTCATGTCCACATTATTAACATGATCTCCACGTCTAATACCTGGGTATACAATAGATATGACCCTAAAGTCAAATTCATGAGCAGCACCCATTGCAGAAATGTGGCAAGCCAGTGAGTTAGTAGGTATATTCCTACGAATCTCTGATCTATGCTAAATAATTCTATCCCTCGGGTGCCTGACTGATTTGCCCACATAAAATCCTGAACATTTCTTACATGTGAGAAGATATATAATACCAGTGGTATTACACGTCGCTGTACAGTGAAAAATGAATCTCCTGCCACTCATAGGATGCATAAATTCTGGGCACTGACTAATATTTGTACAACATGAACAATTGTAACATGGAAAAGTGCCTTTTTTCTTAAACTCAATTCCTTGTGTATTATTCAAAGAAAAATCTTTGTAACATAAACGTTGTTTCAAATTATTACAATTACGATAGGTAAACATAGGTTGGTCTGGGAACCATTTCTCATGACCGGGTATAGATTTCAGGACAAACCAATTTTTTTCTTTTAACATTCTCAATTGTTCTGCGCATTCTATTGTATGTCATGAGATATCTAAGGGGTTGTCCATTACCAGGACTCATGGTGTCAGTATTGGAATCCTCTTTAACAGAAAAGTAGGGTCTGGCTACAGAGTCCCTTAGTGTCAGAGCATCCCTCCTAGCTGTCTCTGCTTCTGTCACATTGTATCCCCTCTCCAAAAAACTTACAGTCATTTCCTGCATCTGCGCATTACATACCTCCAGCTCTGCACTAAGTCGACTGGCTCTTAAGTACTGACTTTTTAAGATACTCTTGAAGGTTCTCCTCGCATGCATACTTTTTTATGGAGATAGTTGTTTACTTGGACATCCTTCTTACAGACACTAGTTTGTAAAACATGATCTGTAAGCATCAACTGTATATCCAAGAAACTTAGGGATTTGTCAGAGAACTTCATCTCAAATTTAAGAAATTCAACAGTCTCATTCAAGTATGTATAAAGGTTTTGTAGATCCAACATAGTACCCTGACAAACTTGGAAAATGTCATCCACAAAACGCTTATAGAATGAAACATTCCTAGCATAGGGGTTACTTACACCATATATAAAGTTTTCTTCACATCTGTTCAGAGTGAAGATAGCATAGGTATTTGCTACGGCAGTGCCCATAGCAGTACCCGAAACTTGATGATAAATTTGCTTATTGAAAACAAAAACATTGTTTTCTAGAACCAGATCTAATAGTTCACAAACTGTCTCAGAACTTCTATCAATAACCAAACCATGCTCAACTAGTATTTGTCTGACCCAATCAACTCCATAGGTGCTGGGGATGACAGTAAATAAATATTTTATATCTAATGTCACTAGGAGAAAGTCCTGATTATTAACATTATCATATCAGTTGTAAAGCAGAGATAAAAAATCCCCAATATCTTTAATATAACTAGGGACAAATTTTAGATAGTCCTTTAGTATATTTTGGAGGTAGACAGATATATATGGATTCATATAACTTCATTGAAAGACTATTTCACTGACACTCATTTCACTGAGACCAAATCATCTAAAATTCATTTCACCTAAAACTCATTTCACTGATACGTAGTACTGTAAGGCAGATCAAAGGTATATGTCCTTTTCTCCACTGTAGTGCAATCCTGGTGTTAGTATATATAGCTGCGGGGATGTAAGGGGCACAGCCCCCCACATTGGGGGGGTGTAGGGTACATAGTTAGTTCGGTTTTGGCAAATAATGTAAAACAAAACCAGACAACAGAAAACCAAATTAAGTGGGGGGGCAATGCCCCCACACACCCCAGTGTGAGGGTTTGTGCCCATCACCCCCCCCTAACTCTATATACTAACTCCAGGATTGCACTACAGTGGGGAAAAGGACATATACATTTGACTTGCTTTAGAGTACTACTTGTTAGTGAAATGAGTTTTAGGTGAAATGAACTTTCAGTGAAATGAACTTTAGGTGATTTGGTCTCAGTAAAATGGGTTTCAGTGAAATGGTCTTTCAATGAAGTGATATGAATCCATATATATATATATATATATATATATATATATATATATATATATATATATATAGATAGCTATATAACAATGATGCATAAACTCTCTACAGCAACATTTTAAGAGTTATCCCCGTTGTACACAGCGTTATATTCCCCGGACCAACTCGTTCTTACCCCCACTAGAGGTAGCAACATCCTTGACCTGGTCATTACTAACATGGACGATCATTGCTCCACACCAGTAGTCAACTCCTCCCTGGTTAGATCCGATCACAAGCTAATCACCTTAAAAATCCACATCCCTTCCTCCCCCCAACAAAGGTAACCACTATGAAAAACTTCTCCAAAGCTAACTTTGGGCTCCTAAAAACAGAGGTGGCTAACTTCACAGCACCAATGCAAATGGACAATAGCTGCATGACCGCTATATCATACATCAGTGCAATGTACAAACACATACACAAATGCATGGATCTTGCCATACCCAATAGAACTAAGATGCTCTCCTCAAAAAAGGAAGCAAATCTGGTGGCCCCCTGCCATAAACAAACTCTACAACAGAAGGAGGAAACTGATGCGGAACAAGGTGAAGTCCCAAGACTGGAAAGACTCCCTTATCAGCCTCAGCAAAAGGCTGAGATCCCTCATCAAATCTGTTAAAGCTAGCTATGAAAAAAGAATTGCAGCAGATAGTAAAGACAACCACAAGGCCCACAAGGCCTTCTATAGTTATGTAAAGAATCTCCATGGCAATACCCAGATTTGCTCTGAGCTACTGCACAATGGTATTTCCTATACCGAGCCAACAGATATTGCACATATACTGGCGAACAGATTCACTCCTAACTTTACCCCCCCCCCCCCCGCAAAGGAACAATCACAATACCTGTAGATTGCCAGGCATCCAGTATTACTGCTGCACGGGTTAAAACAGCACTGTCCAAGGCCAAGAATACAGCTTATATGGGACCTGACAGTATCCCTGGCTATGTTCTACATGAACTACATAGTGAACTGGCACCTCACCTGTGTGCCCTGTTCAATCACAGCCTCACTTTAGGCTTTGTCCCCACCGAATGGTGCACTGCTACAGTCATCCCTCTCCACAAAGGAGGTGCGACTACAGACCCCGGGAACTATCGCCCCATTAGCCTGATGAGTCTGATATGTAAAGCTATGGAACGCATCATCATGGACATAAACAAAGATATAGGGAATCTCCAAACTCTGGATCCTACACAGTTTGGTTTTGTGAAGAGTAGATCATCCCTGCTCAACTTGGTTGACTTCTTTGAGTCAGTCACCAGAGCTGTGGATGAAGGTAAGGTGGGTCATACAGCCTACTTTGATCTGACCAAGGCCTTTGATACCATTCCCCACTCAAGAATCATAGAAAAACTTACTAAGCTAGGCATCAACCCATATATCACTAGGTGGGTTGCAAACTGGCTCACAGATAGAACCCACAGTGTGAAAGTAGCTGACTCCAAGTCAGACTGTCGACCAGTCATGAGTGGAGTCCCACAGGGTTCGGTCCTGGGTCCTCTCCAGTTTGGTATCTACTTCTCTGAAATCCAGGCAAACACAAAAGGACTCTGGCTGACAAAGTTTGCAGATAATTGCAAGTTGGGAGCTATTATTACCTCCCCAAGTGATGCTGACATCCTACAGAAAGGCCTCAATGAGACCAATGACTGGTGTCAGAACCATGGCCTTAAGCTCAATGACAAAAAATGTGTCTTCATCCCCTTTGGGAAAAACTCTTTTCCCTTGAATTACCACATTGATGGTAGTCCACTAAACACAGAAGGTGTTATAAGAGATCTGGGAATACAGGTTGACAGCAGCCTCTCTTTTGGCCATCACGTTCCCACTGTGGTCAAAAAGTCTTTCTATGTGACACATCTGATTACAAAGGGTTTTGCATCCAGGAAGAAAGAGGTCATTGTCTCCCTCAAATCTTCCCTCATTAGGCCAATCATCGAGTACAATGCCCCATTTGGCATGTACCTCACTAGACACCTGCAAAAACTGGAGAGGCCACAAAAGTACCTCACAAAGAGGATTATAGGCCTTAAACACTTGTCCTATATGGATAGACTCAAAAAACTCCAACTATTCTCTGTCTCATATCACATACTTAGAGGTGATCTCTGCTTGACTTTTTTATCCATGTCTGACCCAGCTCTGTTAGAAATGCTACATCTAAAGAAATCACAATCTCTCTGCACCACATGCTCCGGAGACCTCTCACTATCACAATCAACAAAACATGCTGGAGGGACAAGTTCATAATCCAGAGACTGCCCATGCTATGGAATAGACTTCCCATACATGTCAAACAGAGCACTTCACTGGCCCTCTTCAAGAGAAATCTTGATGAGTGGATGGAAAATAGAAAATTCACTCCGGTGATCACTCCAGTGGCTGTACTTGACAGAGGCACTAGAAAATAAGGATGGGTGGCACAGTGCCAGGGTAATCTTATGGACTAGGCTTGTAAAGGCTCCAGGGCCATTAGCCTAGTACACACCTATGAACCTATATATATATATATGTATGGGGATGTAAGAATTTCCCCTCATACCCTCATACCCTTGGAATGTTAAGGTTATCTGCACTCACATCGAAACAGTTGCCTAAAGGAACTACAGCAAGACCACAACAGGACAAAATCCAGTCACCCACAGACCCCTGCACCTGTAGAATGTCACCTTGTAGGCAGAAAACCGGTGAGCAGATGGTGTAATGTACCATGGTTTCAATGCATGCCTTGGAGATGGCATATTGTCCCTGGCCACATTTTTGACTATCTAACTGCAACAAGTCACATATGGCCATACTGGTAACTGTACACACATAGCAGGGATATTAACAGGTATCCCACTCCTAGGACATTAGATACAATAATGGTACCAAGCAATATCAGTCTGCAGGCCACACATGCTGTCTAACACAAAGCTACTTTGTGTACTCCACAAGTATTGTGCCTGCAATCACATATACAACAGACATAACCTGTGGCACGTGTGATAAGTTCTGTGAACTATAGTGCCTAATGGTAGATAGGTAGTGGTTCTAATCTCATATCAGCCAACTATGTGTGTGTGTGTGTGTGTGTGTGTGTGTGTGTGTGTGTGTGTGTGTGTGTGTGTGTGTGTGTGTGTGTGTGTGTGTGTGTGTAAATATATCCCCTTCCAACACTATGGACTTGTCCATATGGGCTATCCCCATGCAATGGTTATGCATTTTATGGCCTTGTAACTAACTGTTGGCCCTAAATTGCCCTCCCCTACATAATCGTAACTGATGTCCACCACCACCTGTCTGACCCGGACACAGGATATTTGTAGATGTGTTAACTGCACCACCACACCTTGTTGATTTTTAAGTTCAGAAAACCTAGGAGATACATATCAAGGGTAGCAGACCTATCACAAAGTAGGATTGCATGATTATGCTGAGTGTCCCCATTGTCCCTGATAGACTCTTCTACACATATGCATCTAGGGAGCCATGCACGTATACTGCTGTACCTTGCTGATATCATATTTCTCCTGTGCTTCCATGCCATCCTGTGCTGCTGTATTGATGCCATGTGTTCATGGTTTATCCCCTCAGACCCCTGCAACAGAAACATATACAGGTCCATGAAACACCTGTCATTCTGTAACACTCCTGTCAGTATAACATCATGCAACATAAGATACACAAAGTTTGATGCATAGTCATGGCACATGCCAGCATACAGTACTTGTTGTGACCCACAACAAGTGGCATGTGAAACAATGCTGCACTACACAAGTACATGTCAAGTAATATAGTTACCCTGTGCATCTGACACATAGTTGCATTTCCCTGCATCAATGGCATGGATGACAGGGATGTGGCACAGGTATCCTCACATGCACAGTGTGTGGTGTGGGGGTGCTGGAGGCGTAGGTTGTGCTAAACAGTTGGCAGCATGTGTGTGAGTCAGGAAGGGGTGCAGGTTAGATGGGCGATAGAGAGGTGCCGTGTGTGTGTCTGTAGGTGATATGCACATGACAGTGGTGTTTGAGTGGGTGCATGTACACAGTCAAGCCCAGTGCTAGCCCTACAAATGTGTATGCTGGACAGCTGTGGACCGTACATGGTAGAGTGGATAGTTGACCATCTCTGGCCATGAACACAGGTACTGGCTCTGCCAGAAGTAGCCCTGCCACCACCATGCCCAAGGTCAGATGCGGTGTTAGTACCTGATGGTGACAGCTGTCTGCTGGGGCTGTGTCCCCCATGAGAACACCAAAGACCACATGCCCATGGCCTGCCACATTGTGTTGTGGACAGCACACTTCCCTCTGTAATGCTGTTGGTACTGCCATTATCGGACCGTGACCATGCACGGCCATGTGGAATCTCAGAAAATGGTGTTGCTGACATAAGTCCACGTGTCTGGCATCCAACTCCAACCAGATGTTCCAGCACAGACAATGTGTGGTCCAAGACAGACACCATCTCAGCCCACTGTCTGTCCACTGCATCACTGAACCAATCCAGGGCATCCCCAATGCAGTAGAGGCAGTCACAGATTTCAGACTGTGTTGCATCCATAACCCTAAGCATACATCTGATGTTTCATTCAGAATGTGCCTGTGCCTCCATGATGGCCCCAAAACATTAGCTAAGTGACCTATGATGTGACAACTGTAACAGATGGTGGATGGACAGCAGTCCTCTTATGAGCACCCCTGTCAATCTGCCAGTGTGGGACCTTGCCAGATTTCTGGCTATGGCCAGTGTCTACACTGCCTGAAGCCATTGTTGTTACATGTCCTGTTCAATGTCACTACCCTCTGACTGCCCAAAATCTGTGGCCTCTGAGGGCTGAGTATGTGTGGGCATACAGACTGTGTGAGGTGACAATGGAGGCACAAGAGGGATATCAACCTTTGGGACAGATTTATCCCCTGACAAACCCACCTGTGTCTCACTACGGCCACCACCATTATCAGAATCCAATGAGACACTGGCCTCAGGTTGTGAGGGGAACAGACTCCAACCCCCCCCCCCCCGGTCACCTGTGAGAAGCAGCTCTATTATGTATGGTAATCCACACAAACTCATACAGAAGAGGATCCACAACTGCATTCCCAGTCCCACATCTTCTCATCCCTGCTCCTGTGCTCCTCATACAACCTCAAAACATACACAGGGAGGTCAAGGCCTTTATAACATGCAGTTCAGCTACATCCAGTTAAAGCTGCCAGTATGCTATACGTGTAAGGTATGCAATATGACACTATACGTGATAGAACTACACATAAAACCCAGCACACCTATATTGAGAATGATATGCCAGTACTAGTGTTACTGCCTCAGGTACGTACCATCTCCCTCTTGTGTTTGAACAGGTATCTTGGAGTAATTGCCTCATGTATACCAGGCTGTATAGTCACTCATAACTATAAGTGCAAATGTGTTATTGTTTGTTTAAATACACACCTGTGATTACCCAGTATATGAACTGTATTCAACTGTTCCAGACTGGAACATACAAATATTCTACTCTGGCTAAACAGAACATTTGTACATAGTGCAATATAGCAGCCCTTAACTATCATAGAGTATATATGGTCCGTAAAACAACTGTATCATACCTATCAGGTACAGGACCATGGACTTGGGCCACACCTGACGGACCTATGAAAAGGTGAAGGAGAGGTATTGTCAGCACCACCGAATGCTGCAGCACTGCAAGTTAATATGTGCATATATGCACATGTACAGTATTTACTGTGATACTGACTGTATTGCTGACATTCTGAGTATGTGTGCACAATTGAATTTAAACTCCAACCCCCCAATGCAGATAGAACTGACACCCATATGTACAGCCTGCCACAATGACTGATACAGTATTATACTGGTGAACAGTAAGCTTACCTGGATGCTCCTCTGCTATGGACACTGTGGCACCCACCTCCACGATGTATGGTGTGATGAATGCCTGGGAGCTGTCCTGTGTTCTTAGGTTCACCAGGAATGCCTCTGTTGGCAGGAGTGGTTGTTCCACTGCATGACCTCCTCCAGTGGTGACACGATCCCTGGTAACATCAGCTTCCCTTTGTTGTGCAGCAGTCACCATGTCTGTGGCCCAGTGTCAGACATGCTCATAGGTCCTGTCCTGCTGCCCAATCTCATTGACATCCTGCACAAGGTCTGCCCACAATGCTGCCTACTGTTCCTGATTATGCCTCCCCCTGGACAACAAGATCTGATGATGCTGTTGTAGTCCATCAACTATTATCTCATTCTCTGCATCTGAGAAGGGGGCATGTTGATGGTCGTATATCGTTCCTGAAAGACAACAAAAGGGGAACTCATTACAGGACCAGCTACATGGACATCCATTATGTACAGATTCAGCACACCCATAGTGGCCTACACTATCCACTGCTCCTTCACACATCATACCCAACAGTCTGGAAACACAATACATGTGTGGATACCACCAAGATAGTAGCAGCACTGGGGTCGTCCCTATGTGCTGTGACAGATTCTGCTGTATATTCCTAAACCCCCCACTGCAGTCTACTGTGGTGTGTCCCCTATGGACAAACTCCCACTGAAATGTCATATGGCCACAGCCAGACAAATAGCAGTGTGCTATTACAACCACTATATGGGGACAGTCCAGCAACACCAGTGTGCCACAATCACAGAAAATGATGGAAACCTGCTGTAGCATATGTTCCCTGTAGGCAGCATACCTCTCAACTATATAGATGTTTGCAGAATGTCAAGCTTTTTACCTAATATTTTTGGTCACTGTCACACAAAATTGTGGATTTCTCAAAACTTGTTTGCAAATCAGTGAGGGTTGATGTCAGAAAATACAGACAGACATATGAGTTTCAGACATCATACCCTTCAGGACACAGTCATGCTACTGCAATACCTGTCAGTCTATTACCTTTCCTAATTTGTAAGAGCAATATTTAACTAGTGTCTCTAAGTTTGGGCCTTTGTCCCTCCATTAATTACAGCTTTGTCCAGATTTCTTGTTGTAAGAGGTTGACAGGTATGTTAGGCATAATTGTAAATCACACAGAAACAGATGTCAACAGAATCCTGGACCTAGGCAAAATACATCAGGGACACTTTTAAAATGTTATAACTATTTATGTCAGACATTTACAGAATGAGACGAGGTGCATTACCGTACATCACTTGACGTCACAGGACTGTACACACTTACTTATTGTCACTATGCATTATGTGTAATTCACTAGCTTTCCTACAAAAGCCATCCATTATATGAGGGATTACGAGATACAAAGCTACAATCTGAGTGAAAATCAGGGATAGTTGAGAGGCATGCCTGTAGCTCTAGGACAGCAGAGTATCAGTGACATCATCACCACAGGTCTAAGACAGACTTACTACTGTAATCCCTATCAGTGACATCATCACCATAGGTCTAAAACAGGCTTACTGCTGTAATCCCTATCAGTGACATCATCACCATAGGTCTAAGACAGGCTTACTGCTGTAATCCCTATCAGTGACATGTCATCACCATTGGTCTAAGACAGGCTTACTGATGTAATCCCTGTCAGTGACATGTCATCACCATAGGTCTAGGACAGGCTTACTGCTGTAATCCCTATCAATGACATGTCATCACCATTGGTCTAAGGCAGGCTTACTGCTGTAATCCCTATCAATGACATATCATCACCATTGGTCTAGGACTGGCTTACTGCTGTAATCCCTATCAATGACATGTCATCACCATAGATCTAAAACAGGCTTACTGCTGTAATCCCTATCAGTGGCATCATCAACTTTGGCCTAGGACAGGCTTACTGCTGTAATCCCTATCAATTACATGTCATCACCATAAGTCTAGGACAGGTTTACTGCTGTAATCCCTATCAATGACATGTCATCACCACAGGTCTAAGACAGGCTTACTGCTGTAATCCCTATCAATGACATGTCATCACCATTGGTCTAAGACAAGCTTACTGCTGTAATTCCTATCAATGACATGTCATCACCACAGGTCTAAGACAAACTTACTGCTGTAATCCCTATCAATGACATGTCATCACCATTAGTCTAAAACAGGCTTACTGTTGTAATCCCTATCAGTGACATGTAATCACCATAGGTCTAAGACAGGCTTACTGCTGTAATCCCTATCAATGACATGTCATCACCACAGGTCTAAGACAGGCTTACTGCTGTAATCCCTATCAATGACATGCCATCACCACAGGTTTAAGACAGGCTTACTGCTGTAATCCCTATCAATGACATGTCATCACCACAGGTCTAAGACAGGCTTACTGCTGCAATCCCTATCAATGGCATGTCATCACCACAGGTCTAGGACAGGTTTACTGCTGTAATCCCTATCAATGACATGTCATCACCATAGGTCTAGGACAGGCTTACTGCTGTAATCCCCATCAATGACATGTCATTACCACAGGTCTAAGACAGGCTTACTGCTGTAATCCCTGTTCCTCGTGCCTCCATCCTCCCATCTGCATCCCATTATATGGAGAAATCAGTTATATACCTGGTGGAGTGCAGTACTCCTTTGTTGAACTTCGCTTACAGTAATGTTTTGCAAAGACTGTCTCTGTGTGATGTATGTCTCAAACAGACTTGCTTCCTATAACCAGCTGCTTGCCTTTTTAAGGTACTGCTCATTAGAAGGTAATTGCCTCTTCCCCACTCTGTGGCTTTGATATGCTCATTGCAGCCAAATCAGATGAATTGCACTGTCATTAACCAATGACATGCCACCACAGTGCAAATATATAAGGCCTTCATGTAGACCTGGGCCCCTTTCTTAGCTGTTCAGATGGACATTACTGAGATGTGGAGACTACAGCATCACAGGGGGTAGGTACCATAACTATCAACTGTAGAGATGTATGCAGTATGTTCACAGTTTCGCCTCATATGTGTGTTCATTGCCCCATGACATTGTGGTCATCTGGCAAATCACTGGCAAATCATTGTGGGTTGAAGTCAGTAATGGAAAACACACATCTGAGTGTCAAACTTCATACCTATCAGAATATGCATGCTGATGCAATAACTGTTATTCCATTGACTGACTATCTTTGTAAGAGCAAAGTATAAAACATGCCCCTATCTCTGGCCCTTTGTGCCCCCATTATGTATGGATGTGTCCGGATTCTTTGCTCTAGGGGGTTGGGAAGTATGGTAGGTCTGTTACAGCTACCTTTAAATACAACTGTGTGTTCTACAGGCTACAGCTGTTGCTGCAGCTAATACACATGGGGGAGTGTGAATACCCTGGATGACAACAAGTTGTACATGTAACTGTGGCACCTGTGTCAGCTCTGTTGTTATGGCAGAGACAGGCTAAGGGTATACTTTACAGTCCAATCAAGACATGTGATTAAGGTATGTCTGTTTTGCAACAGTGCCAATGATAGAGTGGTAGGCAACATATAGTTATACTATATGGATATGTGCAGTGTGTCCCTACCTGCAGGCCTTTGGCTTGCAAATCTGAATAACAATTAAATAATTAGCAGTAATGTGTGTGGATAAAGATCACATGCCTCATTCATTAATTGCTGTATTCACAATACTGTTATTGAACTGCATCATAAAACTGGATTTGAACCCAAAATGTGCTGTACACAAGGCATTTAACAGACTGAGCTACTGAGTCCCTGTTACAGGAGGTGCATTTGCAAGGTATATGTGCAGACATATAGGCTGTGACACAAATTATCTGCATCAATCAGTATGTGCATGGCTTTATATGACTGTATTTTTGCACCAGGGTCCCAGTTGGACAGGTTTTTCACCACTGATGCCTTAGCAGGTGCCTTTCTACATGTTGCAAAAAAGGGCACAATTACTTGGCAACACAGGCCTTACTTACATCCATTATCATGTTTTTGGCTGTCTAGTGGTGTATTTGCATCAGAGTCAAAAGTACACTCCCATTTTTCCCATTAGGTTTAATTCCAGTTTGCACAGTGTGGCTTGGTGTGCAGCTCTGCTAAGATATGCTTAATGGCTGTTAGTGGCAATCACTATGTTTTGATGACAACACCTGTTTTAATCCAGATTTAAGTGGCATGGTGGGTTAATGCAGTGTGCTGTAGGTGTGATGTGCTCAGTTTTGACTCGTGGCAGAGATGTTTATTGTGTATGTGTTTCTGACAATGTTATAAACACATTTCATCATTAAAGCTCTATTTAGCTGAGCTAGGTGAAGCAGTGCTTCAATGCATGATGTGCAGCTCTGTGCCAAAAAATATAAAGGAAAGAAAAAGGGGGTGATAGATAGGAAAGTGGTGAAATGGGGCAATCAGGGGGCAAAACATAGTAAAAAGCAGGGAGGGGTGTGCAGGAAGGGTTTAGAAAAGGGCCATAGCTATTAATTCCTTGTACACCAACAGCTGTGCACTTTGACAGATTTCTACATGTGTTTGCACTCTCCACTCCAGAGAAAGGGGTGAGGACAATATAACTGTGTTGTCAAGCCAATTGGACCAAATTACTTGTGTCCAGTGGATGTGTGTGAAATGGAGTTGTGTAGAATGGAAATGCGTGGGATGATTTTTTTTTTTTGTGGGGGCAGGTGCCCATTTTTTTTAAGCTGAAAGTGGAATGTTGGGGAAGGGACATAGGTACATGTGGGGAAGGTAGGTTGGGTAGGAGAGAGTGCATTTGCAGACAGTCAAGACAGACAAGACAGACAAGACAGCACACAGGGGCCATGTGTGACACATGAGGTGGGTGAACACCTTGGATGGGGAGGGTGTTGTGAAATTCAAGTCACATGTGCCTCCAAATGGCAGCAGCGTGACTTATGTCCAACCCATGGGACTGTCAGCATTGGTCCTTCCCTGCCCTGAGGATAGCTGTGCTGGAGGCTGGGTGCCAAGGCAAGGCTGCCCCACTAGGTTGGTCAGCATGCCCTCAGTCCTGAGCACCATGACCAGCAGTTCAGCAAGAGTGCCCCCCCTCCCAGGGAGTGGCCAGACCCCATCCTCTGAGGTGGTCCTACCCAACACCACAGGTAGTGCAGGGACAGCGGATGGGGCACCAGTGGTCTAGGTCCCAGACATGCTAAGATCTGGTGCCACTGCCGATTGAGGCAAGGTAGTCAGATCAGCTGGAACCGGCCTATCTTGACATGCTGTGGTAATAGAGGTATAGCAATAAGTATAGCTTAGTTGTAAACAAATCATCGTTAGTAATGACAGCATGCCAGAACATTGGAAATAACCCGATTACATATCGATGCATATTATGTGAAGCACAACAATAAATAACAGAACAATCAGTATAACAGCAAGCCAGTAACAGTTACAGCATAAGGCCAACAAAATAGGTAATTTAACAAGATATGTTAATATTCAACTATTATAATGGATAACAATAATAAAACACGTCCCAAAATGCAATTAATGTGCAACGTATTTTAATAGTAAACCATAACCAATTAATAACAATAATAAATAAATGAAGATAAGGGGTGGGGGGAGAGAGAGAAAAACAGTCTGTTAGTGACAGTGCAGGTTATTTCTCTGACAACAGTACTACTATCTACTCTACAGCTCTGTATTTTCTTTATGTTATAGTGACTACAAGTCTTCTATAGCTGATGTAGCATGTACCTACTTCTCAAGCTATTTCCATGGAACACTATGGCCAAGCAGTAACAACTGCAGGTACACAGCTACACAGAACACTTGTACATCAGATGGACCTATATAACTACTAAGGTGTTCTGTGGGCTGATTTGGTAATACTTTGCAATTCAGGTAATTATTTCCATGGTAATACTGTGACAAATGGATTACACAAGACTAATAACAGTATGTGAAATTGTGACATGTGAGAGACATGTATGTGTATAGTACTGACACTAAACTGCTGCCATGCCTTGGTTGGCAGGCATGGGAATAGAACCCAATAGCAGTGACTTCAGAGGACATCTGCATAGAATATATTAATTGCAGTAACTTTTAACAGACATTCCAGGCATGCAACCATACCAGGATTAAACATTTTATTTCTGACTCATCATTACTGATAAACACATTCTTGCTATAGATTTTAACAGTCTGTGACATCTAAACACACAACTATCTACTCATAATATGGGATACCTCACAAATTTAACTGTAGTTCCCGTGGAGAGAACATTTGTGAGCATTACATAACTGATACTGTGATATTTACTGCTACATACCACTGGATTCAAACCCTATACTGTGTGTGTCAAAATGTACTATATACAGAGCACTTAACAAACTGCGCTATTGAGTCACTACTGATTAGTGACTGACTGATATTTGCCTAGAGCTCATCTGGAACCAAAACATGACCCAGGGTACTACTACAGTGTCATACTAGACTGCAGTAACAGTAGAACACACATGCATGAAATACAAGTATAACACAGATAGTAGGTAAGCTTTATTTCAGTATCAACAATGCTGCTGTACACATTTTATTTTTATTGGTTTGAAATATCTGTGAAGTCAACAAACAATATCAACTTATGGAGTGGGCTACTTCACCTTTATTACCTGATTTCTGTGAATGACAGAGCATTATGTGACCAATACTGGCATAGAGACAGCCTTGAACAGTACTAAATGAGTTACCCAATACATTTTGCAGTCATTAGATTTGCATTCTACAACTCTTACAGTGTTATACTTGCATTACCTTACCTTACAACCTCAATGCATACAGCTCTACTGCAATGGTTACGACAAGACAATCATGATGTACATCATTTTCCTTGCTGTTATTGGTATTGTTTCATGTTTTTATTGAGCTACAGTATTCACTTATTGCACTACAGCTCTGATTCCACATTTATTGCACTACAGACTTTATTGCATATACTTTAATGGTATTGTTTCATGTTTTTATTGCACTACAGTTGGCATTATTCATTTATTGCACTGCAGCTCTAATTCCACATTTATTGCACTTCAGACTTTATTGTATATACTTTATTGCAGTTAGTATTTTACTCTTTCTTGCTTATTTCATTAAAGTTAGCATAATCCATCTATACTCACCACACTCAATGCACAACCTGGCCAAGTGCCCGGCATGCGACTCAACATTGTGAGCCCTCTCAGCTGCAGCTGTTGGGAGAGAAGCACACCATTATGCATGCCAGTTTTGCAGACATACAGCTTTCATTTAGTTAACTGAGCAGAAGATATACTTCCCAGCCCTCACTTCTTGGATTCAGGTGTCCACGGTTCCCCACTTTGACCTTTTCAGGTCATCATGGTGGTGATGACACTGTTCATCTGTGTGGGGGAATACTAGTAACACTGGTGAGTTCTCTAAACAACCAGTCCCAGATATCTACCTTACACTCCAAGCCCTGGAAACCACCCTAAAGCAGCCTATCATCATGGTTTTTCACAAGCAGCCCAACCATGACCCTGGACTCTAGAACATCCCACTTCTGTGCCCAAAAGAATGCACCTTCTCCTATCTGCTAGCCATATCTACACTAGATAATACTCCTGATTCCTGCCTATTGTGCCTAATATAGGCTGCTTTCCCACACTTACACATCACTTAGCACCATTCAAAAAAGTGCCGCATTGCTTAGCATCATGCAAACCAGCTAAGCAGATCAAAGCAGAGCAGAGCTGTGCACAAAAATGCACAATCTTGGTTTTAGCAAAGCTGAGCACTGCACAAACATTGGCAACCGTTATCATATTTATGCAATGCTTAGCAGCTTTTAGCACAGTTGAGCAGTACACAGCACGGTGCAGCAGAGTGCAGAGGAGCTATATTTTAAAATTGTGCTCATAATGAATACAACAAAACTACATAGATGTTTGTCCCTTTCATGTATTTTAATCCTGGACCTACTACACATTAATTCAAATCAAACGGCCAGCACCAAAGTGTATAAAGCACACCAATGTTTTATTGGTTAACTCATATCACCAACAGCATATCGGTTTCAACATACATGCCTTCTTCAGTGATGAATAATATAACAATAAAAACAGCACATAACCATTTATATAGAAAACCCTTCCACCTTCCTGTTAAGTCGCTTCCTATAAACATCCAATGCATTCTTTATTATAAGTGATCATCAAGTCCAGGGGAAAAATCCCCCCTAATTTAATAATCCAGTATTTCTCCTTTTTATTTAGAATGGAGTGTCAAACAAGTTTATTACTTCTAAGACCCTGAATTTGGTCAATAATAGTAAAATAAAATTTGGCAGTGCTATTGGAGATGCAGTGTCTGTATAAAACATTTGTCATTTTTTTGTTACGTATATCTCTTAGATGGTCAGACATGCAAATACATAAGGGACAACAAGTTTGTCCTATGTAGAATGCTGAACAGGTGCAGGTAGCCAAATATACTACCCAATCACTTCCACGGTTCACAAAAAATTTTATGTCAAAGACTTGACTAGTGTTCTTACTGGAGAAATGTTTAGACAGATGCATATGCTTGCATAAGGTACAGTGACCACATGAAAATGAACCTAACACTTTATCCCCAGTAATAGTCATTTGATGACTAGTAGCTCCCCTTGTGCAATCACATTTAAAATGTGAAAAATAAGATCCCAAAGTTTTACCTCTCCAAAATGAATATTTGCATTTAGGACCAAGGGCCTGATACAATTCCTCATTGGCCATCAGCATATTCCAGTTTTTAGATATCACCTCTCTAATCAAATTGACATTCCACCCATAAGTTGTAACAAACCTGATGGTATCCAAATTCTTGTCATGTGTTTTATTTTTATATTCCAACAATTGTATTCTCTCTTGTTTGTTAGCCCAATTACAGGCAGGCATAATATCTTGTGGTTTGTAACCCCTAATCTTTAACCTATGAATCAGGTCCTGCTGAAATTAAACATAGTACTCTTGTGTTGAGCATATTCTTTTGATTTGCAAAAACTGAGATTTAGGTATGTTTCAGATTATAGGTTGTGGATGTGGACTAGAAGCATATAACAGGTTGTTGTACTAGGGATACTTTCTAAACACCTGAGTTCTAAGTGTGTAATCTAGATTCCTTATGATTGCAACATCCAGAAAATTAATTTGTTGGACTTCACAATTCAATGTGAATTCTATTCCTCACTTGTTATCATTTAAGTATTGTATAAACTCCAACAAGTATTGCTTATCCATAGAAGTAGTTTTAGTTCTCTGCAAAAAAAAAAAAAAAAAAATTAGGTCAGTAATAGCATTCATCAAGTTATTCCAGGTATAAGGCACTTTTTGGAGAATCTTTATTTCAGTCTCTTAGATTGGTTTCTCATAGTTATTCCAGACCTTGATCTGGTGTCTGTGGGCTTCTATTTCTGTGCCTTGGGATCTTTCCATTCTGTAGCCCCCCTCATCAGTTCTTCTATTATCTCTTTGGTGGGAAAGGGGTCTTATTACTGCATCTCCCCAATCCTGGGTGATTGGGGTTATGTAAAGTGAAGACCTACTTGGTGATCCCTCTGCACTATTGATGGGTATACTTCTTTGTCTGGGTCTTACCTGGGGTGGCTCTGTGAAAAAAATGCCGCTGTTCCATTTGAAGTATTATAACCTTAAGGGTTGGGCTGCTGTCATGAAGATAAGGAGAACTTCATAGGCTGGTGGGTAATTAGTAAGTAAATGACCCCTGGGGGCCATTTTCAGCTTAGACTTATTTCCCAAATGTATATGGTAGGTTGATACTCTAGGGTGTTTTATGGGGTATACGTAGACTTGGGCATGTGTGGTCAAGCATTTACAGGCTGTCTCTATCTAGTAAAGACATACATATCAGATCAGGGGTACATTTCTGATTCTTCATTCACTGGTCCAAGTCATGCTTGAATTCGGTTAGGGAAGAGCTATGCCTGACATGGATGGGAAGCATGTTCAAGAGAAAGGGTAGTATTTGAGGCACACATCTACCCCTCCAGCATGCCATATTTATGTTGCAGGCTCCTTGATTAAGTAAATTTGATGCTATCTGTTTTGCAGATTCGCAACATGTCCCTCTGAGTGGGATAAGAGGATACTTTACAGGCCAGGCATAGATTACTTCTCTGCACCCAGTAGGATATGAAGTACAGGGACAAGGTTTATAGGCAGTCATACAGGGCATGTTGTTTACACCCTCTGAGTGGGATAAGAGGATACTTTACAGGCCAGGCATAGATTACTTCTCTGCACCCAGTAGGATATGAAGTACAGGGACAAGGTTTATAGGCAGTCATACAGGACATGTTGCTTACACCTTGTATTCTTTTGTGTACAGAAACTTTGTGGATGTTCCAGTTGCTGCATATGCCTGCTCAGGTACATGCAGAAGTGGAGGCATTGTACTTTAGGACTGATCTGATGAGGGCTAGGTAGAGCAGAACTATAGCATATTTGAAACTAAATGCCATACCCTTTCTTATAAGTTGTGCTACATAGAATGATTTCCTTACCATCATAGAGACATGATGGTCAAAGATTAGGTTGCTGTCTATAAGCATTCTCAGATCCCTGATAACTTTGTCTATTCTTAGGGATATATTGTCGCTGTGAAGGCTGCCAGGGATAGCCATCTTCCCAAAGGATGCTATTATACATCTCTTGGCAATCAGTTTTAGACCTTGGCTCTGACACCAGTTATTTTTCCATGTCAGGCCTACTTTGGGGGTATTTGTGTCAGTGGGGAATTCTATGGCTGCACTTCATTTGCAATTTTCTGCAAATCTGTTCAGCCAAATACCTTTGTTGTAGGCCTTTACCCAGAGAAATAAATGCCGAAAAGGAGACACCTCAGCACCAAGCAATGAGGGACTCCTCTATTGACTTATCTTTTGTGGATGTAGACCCCCCCCCCCCTATCCTAACTTGTTGAGTCCTCTCACAGAGGAGTTTATACAAAATGTTTTGAGTTTCATAACAATACCTGAATGGAGCATTTTGTTGAAAACTTTGGCCAGGTCAAAGTAAGCAGAATGCACTGTTTTTTCATCCATTGCTTTGGTGATCTTCGCAAAGAAATACACCAGGCTGAGTAGGCCAGACCTGTCCTAGATGAATTCAAAATATAGAACCACAAGAAAAACCAACATGACCACTTAATCCAATAGCAGGCAGCTGTACAAACCCAGGAAGGCAGACCAAACAATGCTGAAATGTAGATAAAATGTATTGCACATACACAGAAGATTTAGTACTTTTGTAAATATTCTGTGTATATGCAATAAATTTTATCTACATATCAGCATTGTTTGGTCTGCCTTCCTTGGTTTATACAGCTGCCTGCTGTTGAATTAAGTGTTCATTTTTCTTGTGGTTCTATACCTTTGTGTCCTGCTGCAGCATGTCCAGATCGAGATTTGAGCCAAATGGCATGGAGAAATTAACCCAGAGTGTGTGTCTTTTAACCCAGCTGGTTCAAGAGTTAAGCGGGAAGGTTAAAAGTATGCAGCACCATTTTGATCACACATCCAGTAAGGAAAATTAATTTTTGCAAACCCCTGATTGTTTGCTTACTGCCGGGCAGAGAACTAATGCATCTGTGAGTACACAAGGAGGTGATATGACTAATGTATTGAATGCCCCCCCAAACAATGTTAAGCAGTGGATTATGGGGTCCATGTCTTTTGAAGAGCTTGAGCACAATTTGGAGCTGCAGACTCTGAGGAACTCAATCAATTCTTTAGAAAAAATCTATTTTCAAGTGTAAAAAGTTAGAACTTGAAAATTCGTATTTGCGTGACTGCATCAGGGTGAAAAGGATTCTGAAGGGTCTTAGGACTTGGAAGATTCCCAGTGGGGTTAGAGCTGGCTCCCTTTTCCATGAGGAACTTATACAACTTTTTTACTGGCATGGGTGCAAACTTCTAGAGTTCCTGGTTAAAAATAACCAATAAGAGATTGACGGTCTGATTGTTGAATCGGAGAGGTTGGACAATTTAATTCACAATGATTTATTGCTTTTGGATTACAAGAATGATTATGTGTCTACTTTCAAAAAGGCGGAGGTGGACATTAACAAAATAAGAAATAATAAGGGCAAAAAAATTGAAAGGGACCACGTAGCTTTCGCAGAAGGGAAGGTGTATCCTAAACCTCCCTCAACCAATAGGAATGAGGATAATCATGACTTCTATCAGTGGGAGGGAATCTCCTAGACTAGATAATCAGGCCTATGTTGAAATGAAAGTTCCTTTAGGTGGAAACCAGGTGAATGGGCCTCGGAGATTCAAACGTATAGAGAACTAAAAGAAAAGATCCAACAATGGTTACCACAATTCCCAGACCTATCAAGAGGGGAATTATCAGCAGGAAAAATGCTTCTACAACCAGAATTGGTAACCAATGAAAACTTGGACTGTATGAATGGGTTTTATGTTAATGAAAATGTTGTTCAAGATGCCGTAGATGTTCACAATTTTGCAGCTGATTTTACTTTATACAATTACAGTGACCTTAAGTGTAACAGTGAACATGCGGATCTATTAAGTAGGGGTGAATTGTTTGTCCCCTCAGCTAGTTTTAAAATCGATAGAATCTTATCGATTTGAAATTGTTTCTCAGGGAAAGTGTGTTTTAAGCTTTTGTTCAATGGGGAATCATATGGTGTAGGGGATGTGTTGAAAAGAAGTAGTATATTCAATCTCCTGTTGTCTTTACCCTTGATTATTTTTGAAAAACTGGTAGAATATGAATTTAGAAATTTAAAAGACAAATGTTCCTATGTGTATGACAATTTAAGTTCCCAGGAATCTGCGCTGTTGAGTATGTTTTCAAATAACAAACAGCTCAGGATGATGAAACTCGACAAGGGGGGTGGAGTAGTCATCATGAGTAAAGATGACTATGTCATCAAAATGCTTTGTCATGTTAATAATAGTGACGTATATGAGGAAACTTCCTTGAGCTTGATTAAATTGGCCTACCAGCGTATTGATTTCTATCTACAGGATATGTTGGATGAGGAAGAAATATCTCATGATGTGTATGTTTTTTTCAAGTTAAGTATCCAGTTGTACCGTGTATTTTTGATATTCCCAAAAATAATCCACCCATGAGGCCAGTTGTCACTGCTAAAAAGTCTAAGACTCACCCCTTGGGAAATATGTTGATATTATTTTAAAGAACTGTTTGGATTTTTTTGAACAATATGCAATGAATCCTGGGATTTTTTAATAAAGATGAAAATGGTGGAATTCTCTGAACAGTTTGTTTTTATGACCATCGATGCGGTTGAATTGTTTAATGGTATTCCCCATGAGGTGGGACTAGAGTGGTTCCATGACTTTCTCTGTGAATGTACTGTTTGATAATAGAATGGTCAATGTCCTGGTACTATATATGGAACTGGTACTAAAGTACAACTTTGTGTATTTGGAGGGACAGTATTTCAGACAAAGAAGAGGAATAGCGATGGGGGTGGCTTGTGCCCCCATCTTTGCTAACATTATCCTGTTACAATGTGAGAGGCATGTTCTGTTCCCACACTTTGAGGCAAAACCTTGGAGTTTATATCTCCGGTTCCTGGATGATATATTTATTGTGTGGGACAGATCTTTTGATGAAATTGAGGGGTTCATGTTTTTTTTTAACTCCCCTACCTCTTTTTTTGAAGTTTACACATCAGTATGATCTTTCTTCCATAAACTATCTGGATATTACAATTTCCAAGGATCTAGTTAACAAAAATTGGATTAGTACATATATCATAAACCCACTTATAGTAACAGCATTTTACATTTTGAGAGTAGCCATTCTTTCCACCAAAAGTCCAGGATTGTTAAGGGCCAGTACATTCGCCTCACCCGGATGGTGTCTAATTGAGAACAATTCATTCAGGAGTGTGAAAAACTTGGTACCATGTTCCATTGCAGTTGGTATCCATCCGACTTGGTGTCACAAGTGGTGGATGACATCAAAGCCAGGAGGACTAATGAGGATATTACTCCCTTCACCAGTTTGATGGTAGTTCCTAGTGATTATGGACCCAGAAGAAATACTTTTAATGATCGGGTGGACTTGGTGGGGGCTTTCATCACCCAGTTCTGCAATGAGGCACCTTCCATTAGAGACATTATATATAAATATTAGAATATTTTTCCCCTAATTAAACATATGTCTAGTGTATCAGAGAATAGACCTCGGATTGTTTTCAGGAGAGAAAAAACCCTGAAAAAATCATTTTGAACATCCGACCATTGATTATGGTTCCAATTTTACAAACAAAAAATGGGGAACATACAAGTGTGGAAATTGCCCACAATGTAAGATGGTGTTGGAAGGGGAACAAGATAGAAGTGAATCATTGTGTTTTTTGGTCCAAGTCCCATTGTATTTGTAACACCATTGGGGTTATATACGTGGCAAAGTGTTTAAAGTGTGAACATTTTTATGTGGGAAATACAAAGAGAAAATTTAGGGAATGTTTGTATGAACATGGGTTGGATATAAGGAAAGGGGATATGAAAAATGCTCTGGCTAGACATATTAATAACAGGGATCATGGTTTTGTTTTTTTTTTTTTTTGTCTTAGAATGTGTTCAAAAGGATTTCAGAGGGACCATGGGAAGATTTACCTGGAGGCCAAAGAGCTAAGTTGGCAATTGAGACTCAATGCCACAACCCCCCCCCCCCCCGGCCTTAATGACAATTTGTCTGTTACTTGTGTTCTTAAATTAAAATAATATGTAGGGTAGTGGAGGGGGTTCAACAAGTTTATACTTAGGTAGTTCCATGTTTTTCAGAATTAGATATATACATTTTTTTTGAGTTATATTTTGGATATATAATATGGGTAAAATGCATTTTTTTTATTTTGGATTAATTTTTATTGTATTTCAGTGTTTAGGATATGCTAAAAATTTTGTTTTCTCTGTGTGTCACTTTTAAGTTTCTAACTGATGGGGAAATTTCATTGGATGTCTGATTAAGGGTTGGGTATTTATATGTGGTATTCAGTGGTGCATGGTGATTCTGATGAAGTTTTTTACGAAAGCACTAAATCTTCTGCGTATGTGCAATACATTTCATCTACATATCATTGTTTGGTCTGCCTTCCTTGGTTTGTACAGCTGCTATTGGATTATAAATTCAAAATATGTTGGAGCCAGTGACTTAAGGTCTCCTATGTTATTGCTTATTACTTCCATAATAATTTTTCTTTGATCTTGCACATGAGACTAGTTGCACCTGAAGAGACCTACAACCTGTCCTCACTCTGGAGAATATAGAATCTGTGTCATTACCAAGACATGGTTTAAATTTGCAGAAAGTATTCCAGCAGTGCAAGGCTACAGTGCCTTTCACACATTTAGACCATCAGCTGTATAGACAGGAACAAAATGTGGAGGACCCTCAATCTATACTAGCAAAAGGCATAACTTATGTTGGTTAAATGTGACAAAGCTCTGGAATTTATTCACATGAAAATCACCATAGACAAAATCCCATACCATATCCTAACAAGCTATAGGCTACCATCTATGTCCCAAGAATCCCATAGCTTGTACCTAAACCTACTGAAGACACTCCTCATTAAACCATTACCTAAACCTACTGGGGACATTCCTCATTAAACCAAACCCCCTATTCATTGGAGACATTAACTATCCTTCCATAGATTGGGAAACATACGCTGCCTCATACTCACAGGCACAACTATTCCTGGACTGTATTATTTTCAAATACCCTTGACAAGATACTGTTCACATATACCACAGGTTCAAATGCACTGTAATGGTACTCACCAGTACAGGAGAATGCTGAACTCTACCCCATGTCACATCCTCACTGGTGTGGTCAGACCACAAACCTGTCACATTTGAAATAAAAATCAATAAAGATCAACTCAGTAACCTCAGCAAATCCTGTAATAGTAAGAAACTACTTCAAAGCAAACTACATCCTATTAAGTGATAGTTTGTCAAAACTGAATGCACGTCCCAACCACGAGTTCACAACAACCTATCCATCATTGTTCACATAAACCCTGCACAACCATGTAAATGGCTGCATAGTGGCTGTTGCACCTACAAGAAGTAAGCCCAAAACAAACTCTAAAAACAAACCAGAAAGCATTCATAGCTAAAATCAAGAAGAGAAACTGCCATAATGATAGGAGCTCTGTTACTTAACTAAACATGAAGTTAAGAAGACTAAGTAAGTTCACAAAGGCCAATTTTGAGATCAAGATTGCCTTACAGGGTAAAGACAACCACAAGGCCTTCTACAGCTATGTCCAAATCCTCAAAGGCAACACACATCAGTGTGCAGAACTGGTGGTTAGTGGAGCTAGCACTGTGCATAGTGACCTAGTGAATTTGCTGTCTGACAGACTCAGCTCAAAATTCAACACCCCCACTTCCCCACCTCACCTATGAAATACCTACTAGAATAACTTTCCTTAACTATTAAAAGGGAGCAGGTCCTGGTAGCACATGCTAAGGCCAAAAACACAGCCTCAGTGGGCCTCAACAATATCTCAGGATGCCTCCTTTATAGAGTCATACATTAACTATCAGGATCATGAGTCCCTTTTCAATTATAACCTCAAAACAGGCTTTCTACCATGACAACAGTGGACTTCAAGGCTTATCCCCCCTCACAAGGGTGGACCATCAACTGACCCCAGAAACTATGAATCTAGTAGTCTGACCTCCAATATGCAAAGGCATTGAATGGATTATCATGGAAGTGATCAACAAAGACATAGGCAGCTTTCTGATACTGGACCCAACCCAGTTTGACTCTGTCAAGGGAAAGACATCATACCTACTAAACCTGGTGCATGTCTTTGAAAAGGTCAGCAAGGCAATAGATGAGGAGAAATGGTGCATAACACCTACCTGGACCTGGCTAAGGCATTCAATACAATACCACAAATGGATATAGTTGACAAACTAACCAAACTGGCCATAAACCTCTGTATAACACTTGGATTTCTAGCTTGCTCACAGACAGGACCCAGGCAGTAAGGATTTGTTAGTGATTAGCTTCCAGTGAGGTACCTCAGTGCTTTGTGTTGGGGCTACTGCTATTTGGCATCTACTTCTAAGAGGTAAAGGCTAATGTCATGGACCTTTGACTGTCCAAGTCTGCATATGACTAAATTGTGAGCTATCATAGAGTCCCCCATGACATAAAAATCTTACAAGAGCATGTAACACAGACAGATGAGTGGTTTCAGAAACATGGATTAAAATGCGATGCCAAGAAATGCATTATAGTGCTTTTTTGAAAAACTGCTACCCATGCTAATTTTTCCATCAATAAGTTACTCCTAAGAGTTGACCTAGTAGTCAGGAATCTGGGAAAATATTGCAATCTTGCCTTTGACTAACATGTGGCCAAGGTTGTAAGGAACTTATTCTCTGTTGCACAACTTATAAGTAAGGGCATAGCACTCAGATCCAAAGAAGTCCTAGTGCCACTTTATTTGGCCTTCATCAGACCTATCAGTGAACATGATGCCTGATTTGCCATGTACCAGATCAGACATCTGCAACAGTTGGAATGTTCAGAAAGGTGCCTTACCATGAGAATTCCAAGTCAAAACACATTGTCTTATATGGATCGCCTTATCTCTTTGTCAGGTTACAGTGAGGTGATCTATACCTGGCATACAAGTCATCATTAGAAACAGCTTTTATAGAATATTTGCACACCAGCAAAATGAAGAATATTGGAACCACTAGATCCAAGGATTTAAATTTTGCTTGTGACGTAAATAAGACATGTTGGTGAGACAGATATGGATTTCAGAGGCTCCCCATGCTCTGGAACAGGCTTCCATCCGTGTGAAACAGAATCCATCTCTAAACCCATTTAAGCATAGCCTAGACCAGTGGATGGAAACTCAGAAATTCACTGTAGGTCTAGCCCCCATGTCTGTAATAGACAGAGGGAGACAGTAATGCTGAAACTAACATACCCCCACATAATACTTAGAAACTTCGTAACTAACATACCCCCTCCCAATAAATGTTCATGATACATATGGACATAATTGGGTTGGGTTGCATGACTAGGCTTATAAAGGCCTTGGTGGTCATTAGTCTAGTACATACTTATGAATCAATGGGTCTGTAGTTACCCTTGTCTGTAGGTGGCATGTCCTTGTTTAGAGCTATGAAAGTTGCAGTTCTCCATTCATATGGCACAAAGTCTATCTGGAAGTTACATTTAATAAGTGATTCTAGTGGTCCTGACAGGTCATGTTCCATGACATTAAAGATGCATCCCGAAATATTATTGAGTCCCACTGTTCCCGAGTTCTTGGCCTTGTAGAGTGCAGTAAGGACCTGTTCCATAGTAATAGTTGAGGGAGTTATGTTTGAGGATGTAGGATGTTTTGATGATAAGATATATGAGGTGATGAATGATTAGATGATGTGACATATGAAGTGATGGTTGATTAGATGGTGTGATATATGAAGTGATGGTTGATCATGTGATGTGACATACAAAGTGATGAATGATTAGATTATTTATTTATTCAATATTTCTTTACTGTGAAAGCTCGACTCAGACAGAAACAATTTTCAGTGGAGGCCCTGGGAGAAACAGTCCAGATTTTTGTCTTTGGAATGTGGGAGGAAACTGGAGCACTCAGTGGAAACCCAAATGAATGCAGGGAGGACATGGAGACTCCACACAGAGGGCACCCCAGCCGAGAATCAAACCAGAAAACATTTTTCTGGGCGTGGCCAAGGATGAACACAGGATAGCAGCAGATTTCTTCAGCTCCACCAATTTCATTACATTGACAGGAATTAATTACTTAAAAAATTAATTCTTGAAGTAATTTTCTTTCTAAATATGTTTGTTTTATATAGTTCTTGAACTATATCTAAAAAAGAAAGGAAATCTTAATAATATTCCTGTCAGAAATTACTTTGGAAATTTTCCTGTCAGTTTATCAGTCTGAAATGAGTTCCAGTAAGACAAATTCTCAAGACTCCAGCATCAAGAAAGAACTTCAGTCTCTGATAATTATAGTCCAGCAACTTACTGCTAAGATGGATAAAATGGATACTAAAATAGACACTTTCATAGAAAAACTACAAAACAAATAGACTTGTTACATATGGACCTGCAACAACAGAAGATCCAGATGACAGGCATAGAAGAAGCTGTGAATGACATGGAAAATAAAATACAAGAAGAGGAAATCAACATTGAGTTTCTGCTGAAACAAAATACACATTTACAAACAAAGCTGGATGACCTGGAAAATAGATCTAGGCGCAATAACATTAGGATTTTTGGACTGCCAGAAAATATTGAAGGTAACAATATTACTTCTTTTTAACAACATGGCTCCTAAAACTTTAGATTTACCAGAAGCATTCTCTTTTGGTATCGAAGAGCACATAGATCTATAGCTAATACTAACTCTAACAAAACTATCCTAGATCAGTTATAGTTAGATTTCTATCATCTTTTGATAAAGAGATGGTTCTTAAATCTGCTTGGGCTAAAGCTCCTGTTAAGTTTAATGAGACAACTGTGCGTTTTGACAATGACTATTCTTCCATGGTAATTGCTAAAAGAAAAGTTTTTCTGCCACTAATAAGGAGCTTAAAAAGCACAGTTTAAAACATACCTTCTGTTTCCTGCCAAGCTTAAAATCTTCCTTCCTGATGGTCCTAAGGTCTTCGATGATTTAGACTCTGCTTTACTGTTTGTCAAAGAAAAAGGATTTTGGATAAAATAGAAGAAATGGAATGGGCTAGTTCTTCATTAAAGAGATTGGCAACTGAAGCTTCCTGGAAGACTTCAGAGAAGAAGAAGAGACTAAAAACAAATGATTTGTTATATGTTTTTTTCTCTCATCATTTTAGTTCATTGTTAATCTTTTGAATATAGTTCCTGCATTTCCAGAAAGCCACAAATATTTTGGAAAAGATTTAATCAAAGTTATTCTCTATGTGCAAAGAAATGTTTTGTTTCATAACCAGTCAAAATGCCTGAGGATTTAATGGCAGGCTGTGACTCGATTTGTTTTTCTTTCTGAAAAAGTAAGGTTAGTAATTTGATACATTTTTTATCTTTATCTTTTTTTTCCTTCTTCTTTTATTATTTTCTTTGTTTAAACAATGACATTCTATTTAGATTATGTAGTGGGTAAAGGGTGGGGGAGGGCAGGGAGAAAACAGTAATGAAAATATCATTAATAGAATAATAACATATTTATTTCTTGTAAAAGTTTATAAGTTCTTCAAATGCTATTTCTAATTATACTTTCTTGATTATACCGCTTATGCTTGTTTGTAAATAATCTGTCATGCTTTAACTAATAATAATCAGAACTAAATAAGAGTAAATAATATGTTTTATTTTTAACTCTATTAATATAAACAGTAAGTAACATTCCATTGTATATACTTCTTACAGCTTTCTCTTACATTTTTTTATTTCTGCCTCACTCCCTTTTATTTTCTACTCTCTTTTCTTTTCTTTATTAATATATAGAAATGCTATTGACTGTGTGGGCACAGTGAATAATAGGATTTGTATGAAAATTGAGTTGGGAGAAGAATGCTGAGTTTTATTGCTTGTTGGTAATTTTGAGTTTAATTTCACTTGCATAGAGGCTGTGATGATCTGTGGAATACATTGTGGAGGTTCTGTCATGTTTAGATGCATTTACACTGCTAAATGAATGTTTGTCACTAGTTTTAATAAGTTTCCCGCCAAAATGTTAAGAGAGACAATCTGGGATGTGGGCTGTCTTATGCACAATGTCCTTGAGTTACCTCAGAATCTTCAAATCACAGAATTCTCACAGAGAAACTGAAAGCAGTTAGTATAAACATTGACAAGGTTATCACACTGACACACCACAGATTCAGGAAAAATACTCTGTTCATAAAATATGTCAGTTATAATGAGTTTAAATGATGTAGTTTCTTGTAGTAAGTAAATGTCTTATTTTAGAAGGCATAAAAAAATGAAACATTTATTTAAATGTTTTTGAAAATCTACTTAACAGCAGCATAATAATCTGTGTTAAAAATCTGTGTTCCAAACATATACTTTACTATAACTCATTTAATTCATCTGATTGACCAACATAAATAATCTTATAACTCTATTCTGGAAGAAATGTCATGTGATATATTTTAAAGCAGTAGGTTAGCATGATTGTAAAATCTGGTTACCAATATGTGTTTGCTGTGCATTGTTTTGTATAAAGCAGACAGATTTATTCTGGGGACAGCAAGTGGGATGGTGCTCTGCAGGGACACAACTCAGTGAGATCAGATATATATATATATATATATATATATATATATATATGTGTGTGTGTGTGTGTGTGTGTGTGTGTGAGTGTGATGGCTTTTTTTCTGAGAGTCTGCATGGCTATCCAATATGATTTGTAATGATTTCTATGAATACAATGTTTTACTCTATTGACACAATGAATGTTTGCCACAAGTTTTAATAAGTTTCCCGCCAAAATGTTAAGGGAGACAATCTGGGATGTGGGCTGTCTCATGCACAGTGTCCATGAGTTTCCTCAGAAGCTTCACTCACAGAATTTTCACAGAGAAACTGAAAGCAGTTAGTATAAACATTGACAAGGTTATCACACTGACACACCACAGATTCAGGAAAAATACTCTGTTCATAAAATATGTTAGTTATAATGAGTTTAAATGATGTAGTTTCTTGTAGTAAGTAAATGTCTTATTTTAGAAGGCATAAAAAATGAAACATTTATTTAAATGTTTTTGAAAATCTACTTAACAGCAGCATAATAATCTGTGTTAAAAATTTGTGTTCCAAACATATACTTTACTATAACTCATTTAATTCATCTGATTGACAAACATAAATAATCTTATAACTCTATTCTGGAAGAAATGTCATGTGATATATTTTAAAGCAGTAGGTTAGCATGATTGTAAAATCTGGTTACCAATATGTGTTTGCTGTGCATTGTTTTGTATAAAGCAGACAGATTTATTCTGGGGACAGCAAGTGGGATGGTGCTCTGCAGGGACACAGCTCAGTGAGATCAGATATATATATATATATATATATATATATATATATATATATATATATATATATATATATATATATATATATATGTGTGTGTGTGTGTGTGTGTGTGTGTGAGTGTGATGGCTTTTTTCTGAGAGTCTGCATGGCTATCCAATATGATTTGTAATGACTTCTATGAATACAATGTTTTACTCTATTGACAAAATGAATGTTTGCCACAAGTTTTAATAAGTTTCCCGCCAAAATGTTAAGGGAGACAATCTGGGATGTGGGCTGTCTCATGCACAGTGTCCATGAGTTTCCTCAGAAGCTTCACTCACAGAATTTTCACAGAGAAACTGAAAGCAGTTAGTATAAACATTGACAAGGTTATCACACTGACACACCACAGATTCAGGAAAAATACTCTATTCATAAAATGTGTCAGTTATGATGAGTTTAGATGATGTAGTTTCTTGTAGCAAGTAAATATCTTATTTTAGAAGGCATAGAAAATGAAACATTTATTTAAATGTTTTGAAAATCTACTTAACAGTAGCATAATAATCTGTGTTAAAACTTGTGTCCCAAACATATACTTTACTATAACTCATTTAATTCATCTGATTGACAAGCATAAATAATCTTATAACTCTATTCTGGAAGAAATGTCATGTGATATATTTTAAAGCAGTAGGTTAGCATGATTGTAAAAGCTGGTTGCTAGTGTGTGTTTGCTGTGCATTATTTTGTGTGAAGCGGACAGATTTGTTCTGGGGACGGCAAGTGGGATGGTGCTCTGCAGGGGCACGGCTCGGTGAGATCAGATATATGTGTATATATGTGTGTGTGTGTGTGTGTGTGTGTGTGTGTGTGTGTGTGTGTGTGTGTGTGTGTGTGTGTATATATGTGTATGTGTATATGTATGTGTGTGTGTGTGTGTGTGTGTGTGTGTGTGTGGGTATGTGTGTGTGTGTATATATGTGTGTGTGTATATGTATGTGTGTGTGTCTGTGTTTATGTGTGTGATGGCTTTTTTTTTTTTTAGGTAATAACGCAGGTGTTTCTGAGAATCTGCATAACTATGCAATATGATTTATAATAATTTTTATGAATACAATATTTTACTCTATTGACAATAATGAGTTTAAGTAAATGCTCATATACAAACAATTCAAGATTTTTTTGGAAGCTGTTGATAGAATTCACATGACAGAAAATAGATGCATCTTAATGCATGTAATGTCTGAATCATATTAGCCAAAGTTTTTGATTTAAATGAATGTTAGAACATAATTTTCTCTCCTCTTGATTTCTAACATTAAGATTATTTGAATGCTATTAGAATACAAGTGTTATATATTACATAGATCTATATAATAGTATGAACAGTTTTTAAAAAAAAAAAAAAAAAAAAAGTTTATTTTAGTTTATATGATGCTGTTTTACCAAATGTGTAGTTTTGTCTTGATAGATAATTGAATTGAAAACTGTTAACCTCAGTTAAATATAACTAGTATTAAATTGATAAGGTGGTAGCTGAGGTACTGCTGCTTAGGGTAGGGGTTAACTTGAGTAGTAAATACTGCTCTAAGTTGGAGTTTTCAACTCCAGGCGGGATGCAAGGTTTAATCCTTACATTATTTTCACTTGTTCATTGTTATATGTATATAGTTTTGACATCCACAATATATTTTGTACACTCATTGTCACTACAAACAAAATTGAATCCTATACAAAATCCCATAAGAGATTTAATAACTACAGCTATGTTTAAAGGTACACCTAAAAGAGGAGATGTAACATTATTTATCTTGTTATTTGTTATTTCGATCATAAGATTCTTGAGTTTTAAAAATGCCAAATGACATCTTTAAAAGGAATTTCTTTAAACATTAATGGATTGAATAATCCGTGTAAAAGGGCAAGCCTAATAAGATATATATCTACACAAGGCCAATCTAGTCTTCCTGCAAGAAACCCATCTCTTGAAAAAAGATATTGATAAACTAGCCACTAATAAGTATACAGTATTGGTTAGTTCAGAGCACACTCAGAAAAAAAGAGGAGTGGCTATTTTATGGAATAAAAGTATGCCCATTCCTAAAACCATTAAGTCTTATCAGGATGACAAAGGAATGTTTTGTATGGTTACAATACAAATTAATGGGAAGACTTACACTTTAATTAATGTATATTGGATACCTGGAATTGGTATTAATACAGTGAAACATCATATTGATAAGATCATATCATTCTCTGTAGGGGATATTATTTTAGCTGGTAATTTTAATTGTATACTACATGAAAGTGATACTACCACTATAAAGAAAAGAAGAATTACATCTAATGCAAAACATTTAAATGATTTTGCTAATTCTTATCATTTGAGTGATATTAATAATCAGATAGCGTCAAAACCATTACCATACACCTTTTTTTCTAACAGAAACAAAACTTATTCAAAAATAGATAGGGTCTTTATTTCTAACCAGATGGTAACAGATTTAATTAATTCCAAAATCATTTCATGTCCTATATCTGATCATAACTCAATTGTTTTCGAATTCATGATAAAAAATACTCATAATGTTCAGATCAAAAGGATACCAGCATACTTAACTCAGCTAAAAGACTATAAAGAATATATACTTTCAGAAGTACAACATTTTCTAGACATAAATAATACTCCTGAAGTCTCCATTGTCTATGTTTGGGATGCCTTAAAATCATATCTATATGGACAAAGTATCAGATGGTATATTAACAAAAGGAAATCTTGGGATAAGGAATTGTTAGATATTCAAAGTAAACTAGACTCTTATAAACATAATAGTAAAGAAAATATTATGGACAAGAAAGTTATTGAAGAAATAAACAAACTAAATGAGAAATACAAAGAAATTTTAACTCATAAAGTTAAAATAACTTTAGAGAAATACAAGTTTTGTCTTATTCAATAAGCCCCAAATACTTACATAGACTTAAAAATAAAACAAAAAGATTGAATAAACAAAACCATATCAAAGAAATCTTTTCTCTAAGGAATAGAAGAATGTTTCTAGTATACCAGAAATACTGGATGAATTTAGAAATCACTTTCACAAGATTAACCATAACAACATTAACATGAAACCTAAAGATAAAATAAAGGAGTTTATAACCACAAACATGAATAAAAAGCTTAATAAACAACAGATTAAACTATTGGACAAGAGTATTTCATATACAGAAGTTATTACACAAATAAATAAGCTTAAATCAAACAAAGCACCGGGTAATGATGGTATTATACCAGAGATATATAAAATCCTTTCTAAAACTACATATTCATTAATACATAAGGTTTTTATTCTGGCCCAAACTGAGTTAATAACCCCCCCCATCTTGGCAATATACATTTATTTCACCAATTTTAAAACCTAATAAAGATCCAACTAGATGTTCTTCATATCGACCCATCTCATTACTTAATGTTGATTATAAAATGTTTATGAGTATTTTTGCTGATAGATTGAAGACAATTATCCCTGGCATTATAGACATAGATCAGACGGGCTTCATTGTAAATAGAAATACTTTTGATAATATAAGAAGAACTTTAACATTAATTGATTTTGCAAATAGGAAAAAGAAAGATTTAACACTTATTAGTCTTGATATAGGTTCAGCATTTGATTCAGTAAGTTGGGACTATCTGTTTACCTTACTGAAATGCACAAATTTCTCTGATGCATTTGTAAATTTAATTGAGCATTTATACAAAGGAACGCTGGCTTATATTAAGGTAGGAACATATGTTTCACAAAAAATACCCATTCTTAAAGGTACAAAGCAAGGATGTCCACTTTCTCCACTATTATTCACTTTAGTAATGGAGCCTTGGGCTAATTTGATTAGAAACAGTACTGACATAGAGGGTTTTGAAATAGAAGAAAATACAACATCAAAAATTCAACTTTTGCAGATGATGTTCTAATTACATCAGCAGGATCTAATTCTTCTATGCAGTCTTTATTTGATAAAATGATGAATTTTAAAAGTATTTCTGGTTTAATATTCAATGAAGAAAAAACTAAAATACTACCTATATATACACGAAAAAATACTCTCATTAGTGATTTTACTAAATATGTACCCAACTCAGGTCAGATAACTTATTTAGGTATAATACTATCTAAAGATATTAAATCTATTATATATAATAACTATAATACCTGTTTTCTTAATATACAAAATCTTTTTAATACATGGAATAATATGTTTTTTACTATGGAGGAGAGACTTACAATTATTAAAATGATAATATTCCCCAAGATTTTATACTTAATACAATCAATAATACTTTCACCTACAAAAATAACTATCAAGAAACTGAATACACTAATGTTAAATTTCTTATGGGCACCTAATAGACCTAGGATTGCATTAAAGAAACATACTAATAGCTGGTCTCAAGGGGGTATTTCTTTTCCAGTCTTTAATTTATATATTATCTCTTCTATTATAAAAGTTATTACTTTATTAATAGATCGGTCATATGTCAAAATGGAAAGATTATTGGGAGCTAATTAGTATGCACTTCATGAAAATCTCCTTAACACATAAAAATATGATTATAAATAACTCCATGTTGTGGTTGCTAAAGGAATTTTGTACTTCACCTATTAAACCTAAACATATGGTCTGTTACCCATTAAATATTATTATTAGTTATCGTAACTTTATATTCATGCACCCTAAGTATAGGGAATGGAATTTTATTGTATTCCTATAATTTATACTCAGGGTATGCTTATGTCATCTACTTCTGAAGGAGCTCATTTAGCTATAGATAATAATCTAAAGTACTGGTATCAGCTGATATCTGATAATAAAGTTAAAAATCTAGATTTCTTAAAACAAGAATTTGATCTAAGAGAAACTTGCTGGTTAGAGGTTCAGATCTTTAGACAACATCTCATTGATAGAATAGATCTAATGTCTATAACAGTTAAATAATCTATTCCAAAACTGATTGATTACTTGATAATAAATTTACAGCATAAAGTTTCTGATAAAGGTAAACTTTCATATATACATAAAATTATCAGACAAGAAACTTTTTACAATGTAGATTCATACTGGAATTATTTCACCTCTATTAATGGGGACCCACCAACTCAACAAGATAAACAATATATATTGGAATCTGCTTATAGAACTACGTCTTCCATTGTCTGGAGACTTTATACATGGAAATTTTACATAGATCTTTTTATACACCTTTGATGATGAATAAAATTAATAATAAAGATAATCTATGTAAGAGATGTAATGTAGAAATTAATGCTGACTGGGCTCATATGTTTTATGACTGTATGAAGTTGAAAGAATACTGGAAGTCAATTAATGAATTTTTGCAGGCTCTTTTTACAGATAATTTCATTATTTCTAAGTCTCTTATATTATTCAACACACCTGTACCTCAATGTGTTAAAAGATTAAGCTTCCCTTGTTATGGTCTATCCTAGCAGTGGCTAGGAAAATAATAACTAGAAATTGGATTTCAGATACACCTCCTTCGTTCAATGAATTTAAAAATGTTATGAATATAATGTGTCATATGGAAATAAGCACAATTAGAATGAGAACAACTAGAAAAACATCACATTTTATTGTATGGGATAATTTACAAAATTTGTTAAAAAAATTCTAATTTCAATAGCACAGTATTTTAGTTTAATTAATTGATCTGATTGTAGTGGATGTCTTTGTAAATACTTTAGTTGTTTTGTTGAATATTATAATAATACCTATTTTTAATTATTTGTATAAAATTGTTATGATATTTCTCTTATATGTTAAAACAATAAACTTGTTTTGAAAAAAAAAAGAAAACATTTTTCTGTGAGGCTACAATGTAAACCACTGTCCATCTACTACTCAACCCTAAAAGAAGCAAAGTTGCTGTTATTTTTCCACAAATCACACAAAGTTCAAAATCTTTTCACTAGAACAAACTGAAATTGAAGTTGTTTCCTATACAAAATGTCTTGGATTGATTATTGGTACTAACTGATACTAACTTTATAATTGACCTGCATGTTCAAAGTAACATAAAAAGACTCAACAAAATTTAGGAATGCTTTAAAGCATAAAACCATCCTTAGTAACCCCACCAAAACCACTCTTGCCACTAACGACCCACTCCCATCATTTTTATATGGTGCACCCATCCTAATAAATCTTCAGGTTACAGTTAAAATTAAGTTAAATATATGTTATAATCTCTCTGTCTCTCTTTTTCCCGGTTAGGGGTCGCCACAGTGGATCACCTTGTCCACTCATGATTGGCAGTGGACTTTTACAGTGTTGAGTTGTCAGCCTGGCGCCCAACCTTCCACAGAAGGCACACACATGCATGCACTCATGCCTAGGGCCAATTTTAGCGTGTCCAATCCACTTGCAGAATGTCTTTGGGGATGTGGGAGGAAACCGGAGCACCCGGAGGAAACCCATATGACTACAGGGAGGACATGCAGACTCCGCACAGAAGACACCCCAGCCAAAGATCGAACCGGAAAGCCTCTTGCTGTGAGGTGACAAAACTAACTGTTGCACCACCGCTGTTGTTTAAATAATAAATATATGCTATAATAAGGTTGCAAAATTACTCAGACTGTCCAAACACTTAAATTGCATGCAGTTTATTTCCACATACAACATTACTCATAAAGCTGATGTCTGCCTTCTTTTACTCATATTTTCCATTCCAATCACTCTAACAGACTACTTCAATCTGATAAACAACATTGTCTTAGAATATATAAATCACTAAAATCTCCTGGCCAAAATCACTACTCTTACTCTTGTTACTAACAATTTGAATTCTGTCCATCTGCATATCAGATCTACTGCTAACACCTCCAACATCAAACAACACTGAAAGCCAACCTACCTCCTACCTAGGCTATTGTATAACTCTCAAATTCTTACTAATCTCAACTCCTCTCTCCTCTCCAAACTTGGATCAACCTACAACAAAGTAGCCAGATTTGCAGCACACCAAACATAGTCTGTAAATCCCATCACTGTCTCCCTCTAAAACACCTAAACTGGCCAGAATTACCCCACCAGCTCCTCCTCTCTCAGCTCTGTATCATTCATTCCATTGTGTATCAACCTTCCCACTGCCCCAGCTTTTCTCCTCTTATCACCTATTACTCTCCCACTAGATCTTTATGCAGCTCTGACCAAGACCTTCTACAGATCTGCAGACCCAGAACCAAAATAGGATGTAACCTCTATAGCTACCATCCCACCATTTCATGGAACAAGCTGCCAATACAAATTAGATCCCTCAACCAACTTAAAGAATTCAAAGCTACCACCAAGGAATACTTGAAAAGTGACTGGTCCTGTTAATGTACTGACCCCACTTAATCTTCACTACTGTCCCTATTGCACTTTCCTACCTGCCCTTTACATTTTTTGCTCTACTGACCTCTTCCTCTCTTTACCTCAATGCTCTTCATAGCCTTCCTTAGCTTGCTGATACCTGGTGTCTCTTCCAAGAACTGTCACCTACTTACTCTACTAATTATAATTCATATCTCTCATTTTTCTACCTCAGCAATACCAAAACATTACTATGTTTCCTCATCACCCTCTTTGATTTATAATATTGTATCTACACTGTTTCATACTGTTTTTTACTGCTTCTTTATTTCTGTTTTAGCAACATAGTTATGTACTGTTATACATTGCTTTCTTTTATACTTTTTATTTACTTTTATTGTAAAAATGTAGTTGCTGTATAACTTTGTTTTATACTATTCTGCCCTTCATAGCAATTCAGGCAGTTTATATCATAGTTGTACAGTTTGAGAATTCTTAATCTGTTGCTGCCATCTAGTGGCCTTTTATTTATAACAGTTAGATTAACTTGTTTTACAGCATTATAGCAAGCCTCAGGAAGTGATGTAACTCAGTCAGCCAGCAGCTTTCTTTCATATCCATCTCTCATGAAGTGCAGTCATGATCTTCTTTTCCCAGACCCTGGCAGTCACATCTCCTGTAAGTAATTTGTATGTTATAATTCTTTGTATTTAGAAGTGCTGTATATTGTATATATTCTGATATGCTGCTATTTGTATTGTGTTGCAGTTTTACAAAGTAAAAGAGTTAAGCAATTTCAGTAAAGCTACAAGAAACCCTGATTCTTTTGCTTATTGGATTTTCTTAAAGTGTTAAGCTGTCTGTTTAGCTGTACTACACCTCACACAGTGTTGTGAGAATGGAACAGTAAAAAGGATATCCTTGCAGTCCTGAATACAAGAGGTCACTACACTGCAAATATAAGACTGAGATCAGGGAAGAAGTATAAATAAACCTGAGGATATGTCCCCCATGACACAGCATGGCAGGGAGAACAGCTGTAGTGTCCCAAAAGATGATACACGGTCACATGGCTCCAAATCATCAAGATCTGGTAAGATGTCCTCAGCATGTTCCATAGCAATCAGAGCTTGTGCCAAAGCAGATGTGGCATGTACCAAACTGGCATTTGCTGAAAAAAAAGCCATTATGATGCAACAAAAGGCAGAATTGGAAGCTAACCTACATATTCTTCAGTGCCAGAGCACAGCTGCTGTGGCAGCAGCAGAGGCCGCTGCTTACCTGGAAGCAGATTCCTCAGTAAGTGAGATAACTCACTTAGAACCAGAAGTCCCAGAGAAACCTCTCTCCTCTTCTGAACGTACAAGTGAGTGCATCCAGAAACTTACTAGTATGCATGCAAGCTAGCAGTCACATAGGATTATGCAAGGAGAATCCAGTCCAAAGCCAGCAGATGTCCCGGGTATGCCCCGTCAGTCTTGTGATGTCAGCAGTGTCAAACCAACAAAAGAACAACCTCCAGAGCTCCTTAGAAATGGAAATCCAGAACTCCCACTACCATAGCCTAAAGATTACATGCCTGAACACCAAAATATACCAGATGTCACAAAGTATCTTATCCGCAAAGAAATGGTTAACTCAGGTTTTATCAAGTTTGATGACATTCCAGAAAACTATTGGGCATGGAAGTCCTCCTTTCTGAGTGCAACTAGAGACTTAAATTTGGCAGCTGCAGAAATGCTGGACTTAATGATAAAATGGATGGGCAAAGAGTCAGCAGGGCACACAAAAAGCATGTGTAGAGTACACTTATTTAACCCTTTGGCAGGACTTAACATGGCATGGCAGAGACTAGAAGAAAGGTATGGTTCACCTGAAGAAATTGAAGGTGCCCTGTTGAATAAGCTTGAAATCTTCCACAAGTTGAGCAATAAAGACAATACAAAATTACAACAACTGGGCGATCTTCTAGAAATAGAGTGTGCTAAAGAGGAGGGCTATTTCACAGGCCTTTCATATTTAGATACTGCTCATAGTACCAATCCAGTACTGGAGAAACTACCATATACTTTGCAACAAAAGCGGGTATCTTTTGGAGCTAAATACAAAGAGGAAAATGAAGTAGCTTTTCCCCCTTTCTTTGTGTTTTCTAGGTTTGTTCTGCAGCAAGCAAAGATTAGGAGCAACCCCAGCTTTGCCTTCATTAGTAGCAGTAATCCACCATCCAGACCAGAAAAGCCTTCCAGACCTCATGGTAATACTTCTGTGTTCACACACAAAACAGTTGTACCTTCAAGGGCTACAAATTGTCAAGACAGCAGCAAGGTGAGCCCTACAGAAAGACCTGATAGGCAATGCCTAATTCACCGGAAGCCTCATCATCTGAAAAGGTGCAAAGGGTTTATAGGTAAGCCTATTGAGGAGAGAATATCCTTTCTTAAACAAAATGGAATCTGTTTCAAGTGCTGTGCATCTACTAAGCATATAGCTAAAGACTGTAAAATATCAGTCGAGTGCACAGAATGTGGCAGTGAGAAACACATAGCAGCCTTACACCCTGATCCACCTCCACAACCAGCAGGGATGGTAGAAGCCAGGAAAGATCAGGGCAGGGAGCAAAAAGAGGATTCCCCTTCTTCAGTGATGTTTACGGATGTGCACGGAAATCTGTGGCCAAGGTAAAAATCCACGGTCATGTTCTAAAATCTGTTTAGTCACTGTATATTCCACCGGGAAAAGAGACAAAACAGTGAAGATTTATGCAGCTCTTGATGAGCAGAGCAACAAATCACTTGCAAGGTCAGACTTTTTCGATATCTTTAATATTAAAACAACTGCAGCT
Source organism: Protopterus annectens (assembly GCF_019279795.1). NCBI lineage: Eukaryota > Metazoa > Chordata > Ceratodontiformes > Protopteridae > Protopterus > Protopterus annectens. The sequence continues at coordinate 1,051,232,908 of NC_056726.1, read as the reverse complement.
CCCTATACTCTAAAGACATGCACAGGCTTTATGGAAACTGCAGGCAGAAGAGCCATAGACTTTGTTATTGAATCTTTTGATAAGAAAAAGCAATTCCTATTACCTACACTGATAGAGTGTGACATGATACCTGATGACAAGTCAGAAATTCCTTCTCCAGAGGTGGCTTATCATCACTCTCACCACTGTCCAATTGCTCACCTCATTCCGGCTGTTAATTCTGGTGCTTCTATCCTCTTTCTTCTTGGAAGAGACATTTCAGAAGTACATAAAGTGCATGAGCAAATTAATGGACCAGTCAATCCCCCTTACGCTCAGAGACTTGACTTGGGGTGGGTCATTTTAGGATAAGTTTGCCTGGGATCAGCTCACCAGCCAAACAGCATCAGTTCCTTCAAGACGTTTGTGTTAACAAATGGCCGCACTTCCTTTTTCAGTCCATGCCAGAACAATTTTACTGTTAAAGAAAGCTTTGATAATTTAACACAGTTTTTTTACTCTTCTTCACACAGCAAAGAAGATACCAGCTTTAATATAGAAACTGACAATCTAGGGGTTTCAGTGTTCTAGAACTCAAAGGACAATAATAAACAAGCTCTGTCCATAGAAGATGAAGCCTTTCTCCGGATCATGGACAAAGAGACTTACCAGGATGATAATGAAAGCTGGGTGGCCCCTCTGCCATTTTGCACACCCAAGTATCATTTGGCTTGTAATAGAGAACAAGCCATGAAGCGCTTGAAAAAAAGCCAAAGGTAAAGAGAGATTTCACAGAATTCATCAAAAGGTTACTGGATAATGATTATGCTGAAATTGCAGGACCACTTGATCAAGGTAAAGAACACTAGTATCTGCCAATGTTTGGTGTTTACCACCCACACAAACCTGATCACATAAGAGTTGTGTTTTATTCCAGTGCAGAATGTGAAGGCATTTCTTTAAATAAGGTTCTGTTAAGTGGTCCTGATCTAAACAATACTCTACTAGGGGTCCTCATGTGCATTAGAAAAGAGCCCATAGCCTTCACAGCTGATGTTCAGCAGATGTTTTACAGTTTTCTGGTGAGAGAGGACCACTGAGATTATTTACGTTTTCTCTGGTCTGTTGCTGCCATCTAGTGGCCTTTTATTTATAACAGTTCGATTCACTTGGTTTACAGCATTATAGCAAGCCTCAGGAAGTGATGTAACTCAGTCAGCCAGCATCTTTCATTCACTTCTAGCTCTCATGAAGTGCAGTCATGATCTTCTTTTCCCAGGCCCTGGCAGTCATATCTCCTGTAAGTAATACGTATGTTATAATTCTTTGTATTTAGAAGTGCTGTATATTGTATATATTCTGATATATTGCTATTTATAGGTTCATAGGTTTATACTAGGCTATCCACCCTAAGGCATTTATAAGCCTAGCCCAAATTTTTGTGGCTTACGCCACCCCTTATATGAAAAAATACTGTGCCCATTAGTTTGTTGTGCCTCTGTCCAGCAGTGACACAGAGATGATTCCCCAGGGTAAACCTACGATCTCCCATCCACAGGTCAAGATTTCTCTTGAACAGAGCCAGCGAGGTGCTCTGCCTCACATGGACCGGGATTTTATTCCACAGCATAGGGAGTCTCTGAGTGATAAATCTATCCCTCCAGCACGTCCTATTTATATCCGTGCTAAGGTTTAAGTTGCTTGCTCTAGTGGTTTTGGTGGATTCGGATTTTTTGAGGTGGAGCATGTCCATTAATTCCGGGTTGGACATGGAGTTGTATGTCAGGCACATGTCACCTCTGAGCAGACGGTATGCGACTGAATAGAGCTGGAGTTTCTTCAATCTGGCAGCATATGACAGATTTTGGAGTCCCTTTATCCTTTTGGTGAGGAACATTTGGGGTCTCTCCAATTGCTGCAGATGTTGGGTGAGATACATCCCGAATGGGGCATTGTACTCGATCATTGGTCTGATAAGTGAAGAGTACAGGGGAACAATGACCTCACTAGATCTGGATGTGAATCCCTTCATGATCAGGTGGGCAATGTAGAAGGTCTTTCTAACCACTTTAGCAACGTGAGTGTCAAAAGAAAGGCCACTGTCAACCTGGGTCCCCAGGTCCCTGATAACCTCTTCTGTGCTTAGTGGATTGCCACCTATATGGTAGCTTGCATTTGTATTTGTATTGCTGTTGCAGTTTTACAAAGTAAAAGAGTTAAGCAATTTCAGTAAAGCTACAAGAAACCCTGTTTTTTTCACTTATTGGATTTTTTTAAGATGTTAAGCTGTCCGTTTAGCTGTACTACGCCTCGCACAGTGCTGTGAGAACGGAACAATTACCTTATTGTAAGGTTTGTGGAGCTTTTCTTCCCATGCCTCCATCGAAAAAGGGATATCCCGCTCAGTCAGACTATCACAGTCAACAAATGTAAAATAAAATAATAAATAAATAAAACTTCCCTCTGCTCTTGCACTACCCCAAGCTGAACTAGTCCCTTCCTCCTTCCACCATGGCATATATTGACTATATTCAGAGAGCTGGAGTTAGCAAATTCTATTTCATAGACAAAAAACTCATATTTTTTGTCTAGACTATATTATCTAGTCATCTCTGTTCCAAAGAGCAATGTCATTTCTATGAACTGCAACTTATGAATACTTTATCTATTGACAGTGGTGCAGATTCAGGAAATCCTACACAATCTCCTAAAACTGTGTGCAAAGCACAATACAATGCATACACTATAGCACACTATTTTGTATTAGGTAAGCAGTTGTACAACATCTGTAGAGCCAAACAAACATGGCAATCCTCTTAACATGCTAATCACAACATATGCAGCTGAACTGCAAACTAACCAACCAATCCAAGATGGAGGAGCTATTCAACAAGCTTTAAAGCAATCATATAGCCTTAGTGCAGGTTTTGCTTGCAATTTCCAAAATCTATTGGAATACAGCCACAGAAACTAGTCTACATGGAAAGAATATTAGGGTCTGACACTGCTTTTATTCATGTGTGTGTGTAATAGGCCCAAGTCTATGCTGCTTCTAGTGTGAATAGATCATGGCTGAGAAGTAAAAGGGTGATTAGACCCCATTTAACTTTTCCTGGTCCGCATGAGGTAGAAATTGTAGAGCACTACAGGGTGGATGGAGACATGCTACAGGAACTCTGAAACCTCTATCTTCCTCAATTAAAAGCAATGGCAAACTGAGAGGAGCCAATACTGATGGAGAGTAAGGTATATGTGGCATGTTGAATATTAGCTACAGGAAACCTCCAGAGACCAACAAGGGAAATGCTGGGGGTGTCACTTGCATCAGAATCCAAGATCCTATATCAATTCCTGAATGTTATGCTACAACATGCCAGTGACTAAATTCATTTTCCCCACACAACTGAGGACAGAGGAGTTCTACCCTGTAGCACACTACCCTGAAACCTTGGGTGCCATAGACTGCACCCACGTCAAAATCAAAGCACCACCTGGGGAAGAAGGAAAGGTCTACATTAACAGAAAGGACTTCTTCTCCATTAACTGCCAGGCCATGTGTAACACTAAGGAAATCATCCTGAATGTGTGTGCTGACAACTCACGCAGTTACCATGACTCACATATCTGGCACAGCTCTCAACTGTATTGGATGTTTTCTGGGGGAGATATCCCACAGGGTCATTTACTGGGGGATGCAGATTATGCACTCAAACCATGGCTGATGATGCCCATTAAAAATGCATACACAACTGGCGAATGCTATAATGAAGCACATAGTCAAACAAGAAATATCATAGAGCATGTGTGCTGAAGTCATGGTTCTGGTACGGAGATACATCTTGGGGAGCCCTGAAGTACAATACCCATATATGTGTTGAAATTTTCACTGTCTGTGCCATGTTTTATAATATTATTCTGAGAAAACAGCTTCAGCAGGAACGCCAATAGGAAGGACCACACATCCCACCACCATTGACAAGGTCACCAAAGATACATGCAGGTGAGGAGTCAGAGGGGAATCACCCGCCGCTGTGCTCTATGTTTGTAAGCAGATGTAGGCATGCACAACGTGCCCTCACGCTGACCATGAGGCAACAGATAGCACACACCATCAGCACCTAAGGGGCTAAAATCTTCATCCTATGTACTTACATACAGTAACATTGATGCCAGGCAATGCTCACAACCATTACCTACTCATGTAATGGCTGTGTACTACCAGCATCATAATCAGCCCTAAATTAAAACTCTTGCAACTACGGGACTTTCAAGGTAAGTGTTGAACCTGGAGCCAGAAAATAAATTTCTAAGAACACAAATGAATGGCATATCTTTGCATACTGTTACTTGCTAATGTAGATAAGTATAAGGTGGATGATTACAGCAATGATGTCAATGTGTGAGCACTGACTTGTGTTAGTACATGTGTTCTCTATCAACTAATGGGCTTCATGCATCAAAAATTCACCTATTCATACCTCTCAAAATGTACATGATTTTCACAGAATGTTCATCATTTGGCCTCATAGATTTGTACTGGAAAATCATTAAATACTGAAGTTAGAAAATAATGACAGACATCTCAGTTTCAGGCTTCATATCCCTCTGAAAATTCATGATAATGCAAAACCTGTTATTCTGTCAGCTTTCTAAGTTTGTAAGACAAAAATATTTCAAAATTGTTCTTATTTTTCAGCCTTTTTCCCAATTTCTTTAAAACTATTATAGTAAGTTCTTTTTCCACTGTTTCAGAAACTACTGCTTAGGTATATTAACACAAAAAGTGGGAAAACTTGCTTCTAAGAACATATTTACGCAAGACCTCACCCGACAGTTCCCCACCCTCCTGGGCATACCTGGATTTAGAGACTGTATTTCTGATTATTTTTTTTTCTATTGCATGAACATGGCTGCTCTGCTGCCTGCTCTGTTCACCCTTTTCTACGCTCAGGCTCACTCCGTTCCTCTACCCTATCCCCATTCCCACCCGCCTTTATAACAATTAAATTTATTCCCTCCTTCACCACTCTTACTTCCTCCCTCAACCACTCCCACTTCCTCCCATAATCTCGTATCACCACAGGCCTCTATTCTTCCGACTTATATACCCATCTGACTACTATATATTCTACCCCCACATCTTCCTTTTCTATTATTTCATTCCATTCTTCCTTACACCAATTCCTAAATCTCATCCCTCTTAAATTCACCTCCTATAATGTCTTTCCTAGCTACAACCTTGACTTACCTACTACCTTTCTCCTTAGCTATGCTATTACTCATTAACCTTACAGTACTAGGACCTCATTCCCTAACCTCCATACATAACCCAACACCCCCACAATCATTGTCCAAAGGTCACTGCTACTCTCATAGCTCTGCCAGCCTTTACCTTCATTCTCCACTCTTATGTAGTAAACCCCAAATACCCACTAATAACTTATATTTATCTTACAATAATAATACTCTAGCACAGTTCCTTACCTCCTTTCTCTCCATTCAAAGCATTCCTTTTTCAAAATGTTTTACTTGTTCTCCTCATTTTATATGTTCAGGAGACATTCACCCTAACCCAGGTCTTCCTCCCATAAACTCTCTATATAACCACCATTAACTTCCAAAATATTTGCAACAAAACCCCTGAATTTCATGCTTGGCTAACTCTTAATATAACTTACATCATAGCTGCTACTGAGACCTGGCTGAAAACGAGCATCCAAGACTCCAAATTCCTTCCTCCACATTTCAGTGTAATCGGGGTCAACAGAAAACACAAAAAAAGGAGGTGGTGTTGCCATACTATATCCCAACATCTGTAATATATGCTCCTTTCCCAGTACTATTCCTAAATTCCATAACACCGAAATCCTAATATCATTTCTTGAGCTCAACAACTCCATAAAACTCTGTATTACAGCCATTTGTATTGCTCCTGTGAATAACATCCCAGTTCTGGAAGAAATTCTTTCCCGGATTTCACATACAATAAAAAAATGAAACCATTATACTAGGTGACATGAATATTGACTTAAGTTGATATATTGATCTTAAGTTGGTATAACTGGTTTTACATCCTGTGTGTTATCTGACTATCTCAAGGATTACTTGCATAAAATTAGACCCTCTTAGTAACAGCCTGCATATCATTGCTGGAGCCTTCCTGTGTCCTGACAGAGTGCTCTTCAAACTATCTGGAGATATACAGAGCTAAGTATTTTTTTCTGGCACTTTAGAGTTGTGTACTGTTAATTGTTGCTTGACTAATTTTATATCATTGCTGGCTGACTTCAGAGTTGTGCACTGTTATTTTTGCTTCACTGTATTGTTTTTCAGATCTCTGCTGAAGGTGCTGTTTTTCCCCTACCCACCCTCCTTATTCTTGTCTTGTTGTTTAAATTTGGAGGCTTTTGTAGTTGCCCACCCCCACTGTAGATTTGATCTGGGACACTCCCCCCAGTCCCATCTTTTTTTCTCATTCTACCTAATAGACTCCTTCTGCACTTGTTTTTAGTCATTTTTAATTTAATTGCATTTTTTAAACTGTTTGGTCTAACATTGCTACATACTCAAGTGTGCTAGCTTCCATTGCATTTGAATTGTTTTTACTGATGTTTTAGCTACTTTTCTGTATATATATATATATATATATATATATATATATATATATATATATATATATATATATATATATTTATTTATTTTTATTTTACATTTGTTTACCGGGCTAGTCCAACTGGATATATGTCCATTTTCAGCAGAGGCCCGGGGAGAAATGCTCCACATTAAAGTTAATACAAAACAAGTCATTACATAAAAAAAGCAAGTAGTTAGTAAGAATACAAACAGAAATAAGGTTCAATCTAAAATATACTAGTAGAAAATTTATACTAGGAAGGACATTTACTTTTATTTACAGTATAAGAATAGGGGAGTTATACTTTAGTAAAACATTCATGAAGAGTATAAATTGCATAAGCAATTATAAACCATACAACCATACAACGTTCTAAATTAATTTGTATCAGAGGCTAATTAACAAAGGTGTTTTTGAGATAGTCTTCTGAAAGGAGTGAGTGAACAGAGGTTAAAGAGGGTGTATAAGATTAGTCGGGATTGATGCATGGGCATAGCCAGATTGTTTTTAGGTGTTGCTTGAGATTTTGTTTAAAGAGGAAGGGTGATGATGTAATAGTTAGAGTGGTAGGTAGTAGATTCCAGTATTTACCTACGGTGTTGGAGAATAGAGAATCACCTGCAATGTTATTGGACTTAGTTAGCTTAACAAGAAGTTTATTAGAGGAGTGTATATATATAAATCTAAGCCTATCCCCTACCTTTCCTGTAACTAGTGTAGTCCAGATTCAGATTTGCTGTATCCAGGACTGTATGTAAGCTTCTGAGCCCCCCAAGCTTTCTGTGTTGGAGGGAAGCCTTCTAGCTTATCAGTGGGAGTGGTAAGCACTAGGTAACCTATCTACCACATAAGGAGTGGTTCTGGCCCAGAAATTGTAGTTATTGGCCGTTTGGGGAGTTTTTCCATCTCTCTCTACTTTCTGATTTAAAAGCCAACATTTGCACTTGTTTCCCCCTTTTCCTGTAACTAGTTTAGTCCAGATACAGCTTCTTAGTTTTAGCACTTGAATTTGCTTATTCGTGATCAGTACTTGTTCAGAATTTGTTGTAAGCATTAAATAACCTACTAATTACTACAGCACTCAACCTTCCTCATTACCTAGAGGAAAACAATTTTGGTACTTACTTTCTTCACTTGCTTAGAGAAATACAGCTCTTGTACTCACTTTCCTCACTTATCTACAGGAAAATATTTTTTTATTCAGGCATGTCCAAGGGTCAGCTCCCAGTGTTCTCTCCTGTCTATCTGAAAATCTGGGCATCTTGGGGCAATGTAGAAATTGCCTCATGTACACAGACAACCGTTTCCTCCTACCACCCAACACTACAACCTGTGAGAGATGAACTTATTTAAACAAACTGGAGGTAAAGCTCTCTCCAACCAAGACTGAACTTGACAGTCAAGAGGAGAAGGTAAACACTTGCACCACACCACACTCATCACATAGTCTCACTAAATCTACACCACTAAAATCCACACATAGAAACACAAAAACATTCACTGAGGCTCTCAATAATAATCTGCTCAAGCAATAGAGACCTCCAAAGCAGAAATGCAAGAAACCTCCACCCCCCAACACAACCCAAATGACAGATAGCCCACAGACTCAGTGTGCCACTCAACCACAGCCAATAAGGCAAAACAATGTACCCAACACACTAGTCATAGGTAACTCTTTAGTCAGGCACACTGATGTCCCACTCACCAGGCTAAACAATGAGAAGGTTACTGTCAGTTGCCTGTCAGGTATCAGGATCTGCCACATAACCCATGCATTCAGGTCACTCCACAACAAGCACAAATATGACTCTGTCATTGTCCATGTTGGTGTGAATGACCTGAGACGTACCTCCCTGGACTACATGAAAAGAGACATGGAAAAGTTCTCCGATCTTGTAGCCCAGGCAGGTATGACCCTCACTCTGAGTAACATTCTGCCATCACCCAGAATGATGCCGCAGTACAAGGACAAAATGATTGACTTCAACAATTGTCTAAGCTTCTGGTGTCATTCTAAAGGGATCCAGTATCTTTCTGCCTGGGATAACATGGTCGACAGACCATGATTCTTTGCCAGAGATGGCCTACACCTCTCACCCCTGGGATTCCAGATACTGGCTAAGGTTCTTGCTGCCCCTATAGTGCCTTTTTTAGGCAAGGTTCAAATGACAAATTCACCACCATAACAGGAACAGGCAAGCAAAAACTGAGGGTGATGCTACTCAATGCTAGAAGTCTGAATCTCAAAATGCACTCACTCAAGGCACTCCTTAAACTGGAGAACATCAATATCTGTGCAGTGACTGAGACCTGGTTCAAGGCTCCAGAGAGCACCCCTGCACTACCAGGCTATAACTCATACCACATTTTTCGGCCATGTAACCTGGAACGGAACACCAAAGACAGAAGTGTGTCCATATTCATTAAGGATATCCACACCTCCAGGCTAGTTGCTCAGCATAATGCAGCCAAGGTTATTTAAGTGCAACTAACTCAGGCAAAACTGCAATCCAAATTGTAGCTTGTTACAGATCCTGCACCAAGCCCCAGGTTTCCCACTCCTCTTTTCTTGATGTACTGGAAAATATTATGGTTCAACCAAACACCCTAATAATGGGTGATTTCAACTACCCCACCATTAACTGGGAAAATTACTCATGTACCAACTCCTTTGCTCGCTTTTTGGAATTCATAAACTCCAATGCCCTGGATCAACTTATCCACACCTCCAGCAGGGGCAACAATATCCTAGATCTAGTCATTACCAACATGAGTGACCAGTGTTCCACACCTCAAGTTAACACCTCATTGGTCCAGTCTAACCATAAGCTAATTACCCTAGATATCCAAATCCTGCCCTCAACCCCCATTAAGGAAACATGGTAAAAAATTTCTCCAAAGCCAACTTCATGCTTCTTAAGACAGAAGTGGTGAACTTCATGACACCCATGCATATGGACAATACAGTTATGACTACTGAATCCTACACAATTGCACTTTATAAGCACTTACACGAGTGTATGGATCGTGCTATCCCAAATAGAACCAAGATGCTATCCTCCAAAAAAGGAAGCCAATCTGGTGGTCCCCTGCCATAAACAAACTGTACAACAGAAGGAAGAAACTGTTGCAAAAGAGAGTAAAATCCCATGAGTGGAGGAGCTCCCTGGTCAGCCTCAGTAAGAAGCTGTGATCCCTGATAAAATCCTCCAAAGCTAGTTATGAAAACAAAATTGCCACTGATTCTAAAGACAACCACAAAACATTGTATAGCTATGTCAAGAATCTCAATGGCAACACTCAGATCTGCTCTGAGTTACAGCACAATGGCACTAAATATACAGACCCAACTGATATTGCCAACATCCTGGCAGATAGGTTCAGTGCTAACTTTACCCCCCTCTCAGCCCCTAAAGAGCCCATCTCTATACCGGAAGAATGCAATGTTCCTGTAATCACAGCTGCACAGGTAAAAAACACACTCTCCAAAGCCAAGAACACAGCATCCATGGGACCAGACAACATCCCAGACTGCGTTCTACACGAACTGCAGAATGAACTGGCACTCCACCTAAGCACCATGTTCAATCATAGCCTCACCTCAGACTTTGTGCCTGCTGAATGGCGCACAGTGACGGTTATCCCACTCCACAAAGGGGGAGCCACCACGGACCCTGGAAACTACCCCCCATTAGCCTGACAAGCCTGGTCTGCAAGGCCATGGAATGTATCATCATGGAACTTATAAACAAAGACATTGGTAATCTCCAAACTCTGGACCCCACCCAGTTCAGGTTTGTAAAAGGCAGATCATGTCTCCTAAACCTGATAGACTTCTTTGAAGCAGTCACCAAAGCCGTAGACGAGGGTAAGGTGGTTCACACAGCTTATCTAGATTTTGCCAAGGCTTTCGACACCATCTCTCACTCTGGAATTATAGATAAACTCACTAAACTAGGTATAAATCCCTATGTCACAATATGGGTTGCCAGCTGGCTCACTGACAGAACCCACACTGTGAAAGTAGCAGACTCCAAATCCGACTTCAGACCAGTGAGAAGTGGAGTACCACAGGGTTCAGTGCTAGGTCGTCTCTTGTTTGGTATCTACTTCTCTGAAGTACAGGCTAACACAGTGTCTTGGCTAATGAAGTTTGCAGATGACTGCAAACTATGAGCCATAATCAAAACTCCTAATGATGTAGACAACCTACAAAAGGGCCTCAGTGAGACAGATGCCTGGTGTCAAAGCCATGACCTCAAGCTTAATGCCAAAACGTGCATTGTCATCCCCTTTGGTAAAAACTCTGTACCCATGAACTACAACATAGGCGGTAGTATACTTAACACCAAAAGTGTGATAAGAGCCCTTGGGACACAGGTGGACAGTAGTCTCTCCTGTGATAATCACATGGCCACAGTAGTCAGGAAATCCTTCTACATAGCACACCTCATCACAAAAGGTTTCTCATCCAGAAAAAAAGAGGTCATTGTTCCCCTCTACTCATCACTCATTAGACACAATTTAGAGTACAATGCCCCTTTTGGCATGTACCTCATAAGACATCTACAACAACAGGAAAGGCCACAGAAATACCTCACAAAGCCTCAAACAGATGCCCTATGCAAACTGCCTCAGAAAACTCCAGCTTTACTCCGTCGCATATCGCCTACTCAGAGGTGATCTCTGCCTAACATACAAAGCTATGTCAAACCCAGAGCTGTTGGACATGCTCCACTTAAAGAAATCCCAATCCCTCCAAGCTACACGTTTTAGAGACCTAAACCTTGCCACCACAATAAACAGAACATGCCAGAGGGATAGGTTCCTGTCCCAGAGACTTCCCATACTCTGGAATAAACTACCTATCTATATCAAACAAAGCTCCTCATTAGCACTCTTCAAGAAAAATCATGATGACTTGATGGGAAATAAGAAATTCACCCCGGGGATCACTTCTGTGGCTCTGCTCAATAGTGGCACAGGAAAATAATTTTCTTAGGTGGCTAAAGCCAGGGTACCTTTTTGGCTGGGCTTATATAGGCCCCAGTGCCAATAGCCTAGTACCTACCAATCAACCTATGAACCTATGACTGGGCAGCTACTTCTACTATCCAATCCCCCAATAGTATTAATCTAGTCCACTTTACTCAACTAATTACTTCCACTACTAGATATAACTTCAAAAATAATGCAGGCTCAATACTAGACTGGATTTTAGTCTCAGACCCCTCCAAATATCAAGTTGCCGGCACCCTTCCAAATTCTTTTAGTGACCACCTCCCAACCTACACTATTCATAACGGCACATCTCTCTCTAAAACCCAAAATATTACAGGCACACAAAACTTAAGAAAATTCTACCCCCTTAGATTCAATGCTATCCTTAAAGGTTACAACTGGAACCATCTCAATACCCTGTCACTAGATGTTGCCCCTCTTTATTTTAACAATTCCTTTCTTAGTATTCTCCACAGCCTGGCACCTACTAGATCCTTCAGAATCAAATCCAATCACATCCCTTGGCTTTCTAAAACTAGAAAACAAATCATGTGAAACAAGGACAAAGCCTGTAAGCTCTGGCTTACTTCTAATAACCCCTCTAATCTTATCCACTATAAACAACTTCGTAACCAATCCAAAAAAATTATCCAAAAAGACAAGCAACAATATTTCATGAACCTACAATCAAACAGGAAAAATAACCCTAAACTCTTCTGGTTCTCTATAAATAAACTTCTAAACCCTGGCAGTAAAACCAGCCCTTGTCCCTTTCCCAACATGTCACCCGACTGTATTGCCTTCAAATTCAGCTCATATTTCATAGATACAATAGCTAATCTCACTGTTCCTTTTCCTGCCCCCTTCCTAGCGATCCTAACCACAACTCATTCTCCTCCTCACACCTTCCTCAATAAAGCACATTCCCAACTTTACCCACTCAAAATCAGGAAAAACGTCCTACCCATATAGAATTTAACCTTTCCTCTATTTCTACTCCATATATAAAAAAACCTCTTACTAAAGCTAAAACCCTGCTCCAACTTAGCTGACAACATTCCCGTCAAATTCCTCAAGATTGCCACTGAATCAGTAGCTTATCCAATTAGTATTCTAATCAACAGGTCAATCCAAGAATCTTATGTTCCCTCTTTATGGAAAAAAGCCATTATCCTACCCATCCGCAAAGGTGGCCTTTCATAGGTTCATAGGTTCATAGGTTCATACTAGGCTATCTGCCCGAGGGCATTTACAAGCCTAGCCCATCGTTTTGTGGCTTAGGCCACCCCTTTAGTATGGGGAACTATACCCATTATTTTTCTGTGCCTCTGTCGAGCAGTGACACTGAGGTAATCCCTGGGGTATATCTGCGATCTCCCATCCATTGGTCAAGATTTCTCTTGAACAAGGCCAGCGAGGTGCTCTGCCTCACATGTACCGGGATTTTGTTCCACAGCATAGGGAGTCTTTGGGTGATGAATCTATCCCTCCAGCACGTCCTATTAATAGCCGTGTCAAGGTTTAAGTCTCCCGCCCTTGTGGCTCTGATGGATCTAGATTTTTGAGGTGAAGCATATTCATCAAATCTGGGTTTGACATGGCCTTGTATGTTAGGCAAAGGTCACCTCTGAGCAAGCGGTAAGCGACTGAATAGAGCTGGAGTTCTTTCAGTCGGGCAGCATAGGACAGATTTTGAGACCCTTTATCCTTTTGGTGAGGAACTTTGTGGCCTCTCCAGCTGCTGCAAGTGTCGGGTCAGATACATTCCGAATGGGGCATTGTACTCAATCATTGGTCTGATGAGTGATGAGTAAAGGAGACTATGACCTCCCTTGATCTAGATGAGAATCCTTCATGATAAGGTGGGCAATGTAGAAGGTCTTCCTAACTACTTTAGCTACATGGGTGTCGAATGACAGACTACTATCAACCTGGGTCCCCAGGTCCCTGATAACTTCTTCTGTGCTCAGTGGATTGCCACCTATTTGGTAGCTAGGGGTAACCTTGTTTTTCCCGAAGGGTATGACTATGCATTTTTGGCATTTAACTTTAGGCCGTGGCTCTGGCACCAGTTATCCGTTTCTGTGAGACCCTTCTGAAGGATATCTGTGTCAGATGTGTTTTCTACTATGGCCCAGTTTGCAGTCATCTGCAAACTTTGTCAGCCATAACCCTCCTGTGTTTGCTTGTACTTCGGAAAAGTAGATGCCAAACAAGAGTGGGCCCAGGACTGAGCCCTGTGGGACACCACTTGTGACAGGCTTTGAGTCTGACATGGCGCCAGCAGCTCTGACCCTGTGGGTTCTGTCACTCAGCCAGTTTGCAACCCATCTTGTGATGTATGGGTTGACATTTAAGCTGATGAGTTTTTCAATGATACCCGAATGGGGTATTGTATCGAAGGCCTTAGCCAGATCGAGGTAGGCTGTATGGACTGCCTTTCCCTCATCAATGGCTTTGGTGACTGTTTCGAAAAAGTCAACCAAGTTTAAAAGGCATGATCTGCCTTTGACAAAGCCAAACTGGGTTGGATCCAAAGTCTGCAAATTCCCTATGTCTTTATTTATGAGGTCCATTATGATCCTCTCCATGGCTTTGCAGATAAGGCTTGTCAAGCTAATGGGCCGGTAATTTCCAGGGTCCAACATCTCTAACTTCCAACTTACTGCTCTCTTCCCCCATATCCAAAATTCTTGAAAAATGTGTCCATAAACAACTAGTTAACTACCTGTTAAGCGGCAAGATCCTCTCCCCAACACAACATGGATTCTGTCCTGGCCAAGGTACCTCTACTGCTCTCCTAGCCTTCTTAGATATCATTAACAAAATTTGTGACAATGGCCATATAACATCTATCCTTTTTCTAGATCTATCAAAGGCTTTTGATACCATATCCCATTCGATCCTTCTATCTCAACTCTCTTCCATTGGGCTGTCTTCTTCATCCCATGCCTGGTTTGAAAGTTATCTCTCTATCTAACAGACAACATGCCATCAAATGGCAGCACTCAATCTGTCCAAACTTCCACAACCCTACTAGCATCCCTCAAGGCTCAATTCTTGGCCCTCTCCTATTTAATATTTTCATTAACAATTTACACCAAGTTTCACCTCACTCCTCCCTATTCCAATATGCTGATGACTCAACCATAGTCTGTTCTGCACCCAACCCTATCATCCTACAACAAATAACCCAAACAGCTTTCTCTACTGTTGAATCTTGGCTCCACCAAAATTACCTGTTCTTAAACACCAAAAAAAAACAAAATATATGTTGTTCACCCCTAAAAGGAATACCTCTATGAATTGCCAAGACTTTAACATTCTCTCATTGAATTTCATAAAGATCGAACTTATGGCTAATGCTAAACTCTTGGGGGGTTATAATAGACAGCAATCTAAAATTTGATCTACATATCCAATCCAACAACATCTCTAAAACCCACAAAAAACTTTGCCTCCTCTACAGGCACCATAAATTCCTCTCTCCTGCTACTAAACAAACCCTAGCACTCTCTTACCCACTTCCTTTTCTAACCTACGTTGCTCCTCTACTAACATGCAGTCCTCTTTAAAATTGAAATTAGAATCCTGTTGTAACAAAATCGCCAAATTTGCTTCTGTCATCATTCTACCCATCACTGTATAGCCTTAAGGCATCTCCACTGACTCAAATTCCCACATTTCCTGCTACATCTCCAACTAACTACCCCTCATAGACTAATATACAAACCACTAGACTGCCCTGCCCTCAGCTCCTTATTTACCTCTTACTCCCCCGCTAGGTCAAAACTAACTACAAGTCCATAAACCGAACCTTCCAGTTGGCAAATTTCTATACTCCTGGACTGTGGCCAGGCACTGGAATGATCTCCCCTCCTCTGTAGGTTCTGAACAACACCCCTTCAAATTCAAAACCGTCCTCCAAAATATTCTTTCTAACTGGTTTGTAACTGCTGTACTTTCTCTAATGCTGTTACCTAACCCTCTCTCCCTTATCAGCACTCCTTGTATTGCTCTCTTCATAATTAACTTATGAGTGTTGCTGTCTCTAAAATCACATTTCTGTCATTCTGCTTAATTCTACTGCTACATTTTGTAGCTGTAAGCTGTACCACTTCACTGATATCATTGTATGGTAGAAACCATAATAAATATTGTAACTAACTTGCAGCAGCCACCTCTGTACTGTAATGCAGTTTTTCTATGTAAATTGCACCTCGTTACTGGTATCGCTCATTTTGTATTAACTCTTGTAAGTATTGTAACTACCTTGTGGTAGCCACCTCAGGAATGTAATGCAGTTTTCCTTATTGTATTAATCTAGTGGAGATTTTCTCCCTGGGCCTCCACTGAAAATGGGCTCTCATCAGCCCAGTGGACCTTCCTGGTAAACAAATGTCATAAATAAATAAATACATTTTATTTATGGCTGGAATATGTATATGTAGGCCTACTGCTTATGTCTGATGGAAATGCAGGGGATGGCTGAATGTTAACCTCAGTCAGACTCAAGCTCTGCATCCCACAGTTGTGCCTTGGTTTGGCCACCATCGTCATCAGAGTCTGTCAATACTCTGATATCTGGTGGTAAGTGACTATATTTCCACTGTCAAGATCACCTGTGATAATAAGTAACAAACACAGGAACAAAATTACCTACATTATAATTTAATATATGCTAACAATCTAACACTGTTGCCACTATCACAGATGTTACAACAACACACACACACACACACACACTCACACACACACACACACACACATTTGTGACACCCACCTCACACATGCAGATAAATGCATATTTCTGTCAAATGCTCATCAGTACTCAAATAAAAATGTTTGGCTTACCATGTGCCTATGATTCCACACCTGCTAGGGAGGATGGTCATGGAAGAAGTTAAGCAAAAGATAAGGACACCATTATCATAATTCCAGTAACACAGGGGGACCACTTTTTTGCCTTTATATGTCCATTAACATTACTTTTAACTGAAACTTTGCTGACATGTCCACCTAAAGTCTATGGGTAATGAACCCAAATGTATTGTTAACTGTATCAATTTATCAGTAGCCCCCCCCTACAAAAAATTAAAACCAATGAACAAGTGCTTTCAATATTTTACTATACAACAAACGGTTAAAAATTCACATATGTAAGCTTACCTGGAAGCTCATTTTATACTTATCATCCCTGAAATATCAGCAGGAACTCTTCATTTTGTGTTAGTGGTGGCTCTGTCACAGGTCCTCCTCTAGCCAGCTGTACACAGGCCACTGCAGCTGCTCTTCTCTGGATTGATGAAGTCATATCAGTGGCCATATGACACGCCTGATCATAACTCTTGCTGTACCCTCTACAGCACTGACATCATTTACTATCTGGTTCCAAATCTGCATTCTGCTAAACATATCTCCATGTTCTCTCTCAAGCAGAAAGACACTGTGTTGCCTAAATGCTTGGATAATGACATAATTTTTGGAGACACTGAAAAGGGGTTTGCAGAGATTGGAATGCTTTGGGGCCATAAAGCAAAAAAGGATACACATAAATATCACATAAATAAAATTCCTGCTTTTATATACACATTTTTTCAATATTACTCACTGGAAATGCACAAAACCTCAGGTATTAAAATATAAAAGTTTATGTGGTTGTATCACATCACAGACATACAAACCAAGGTATGAGCCAGCACAAGGAATAACAAGACCAAACGTCTTTTAAAAAGTTTTGGTTGTGGCAACACACAAATGGAACTTGGCTGCCCACCCCCAAAACAATAGGCAAATGACAGCTTGTACCAAGAAAAGCATAACACATCAGTCAATTGTTATAGGTGCTTTAAAAAATTTCACACAAAATGTGTACAAATTTACAACAGTAACTAATTTTTATACAAATGCCAGTCACCTCTACCTGTGTCCAGCTCTCCCCTAGGGGAGGGGTCTATGGGCCATCCTAGAAGGTTAACATCCCTGTGTCATTGACAATATAGCACATTTATTTATTTATTTACATTTGTTGACCGGGAGTGTCTGACTGGACGTAGGTCCATTTTCAGTGGAGGCCTGGGGAGCAAAGCCCCACAGTTAAAATAAACAGACAGTAGTTACATTGGATTACATAGCGATTAACAGTTTAACATAGCAATTACTTACAACATATTTACAGATGAAGAACATAGTACATTAGTAGACAACTATCTACATTTACATTTACAGATTGTTTAATAAAATCTTGGAAAGTCAGAGGATGCCTGAGGAGTGGAAAAAAAGTGTTTTGGTACCTATTTTTAAGAATAAGGGTGATGTGCAGAGGTGTAGTATCTACAGAGGGATAAAACTGATCAGTCACAGCTTGAAGTTATGGGAAAGAGTAGTGGAAGCTAAGTTAAGAAGGGAGGTGACGATTAGCGATCAGCAGTATGGTTTCATGCTGGGAAAAAGTACTACAGATGCAATGTTTGCTCTGAGAATGTTGATGGAGAATATAGAGAAGGTCAGAAGGAGTTGCATTGTGTCTTTGTTGACTTGGAGAAAGCATATGATATGGTGACTAAAGAGGAGTTGTGGTATTGTATGAGGAAGTCAGAAGTGGCAGTGAAGTATGTAAGAGTGGTACAGGATATGTACAAGGGTAGTGTGACAGTGGTGAAGTCTGCAGTGAGAGTGACAGCTCCGTTTTAGGTGGAGATGGGAATACATCAAGGATCAGCTCTGAGCCATTTCTTATTTGCAATGGTGATGAACAGGTTGACAATTGAGATCAGATAAGAGACCCCATGGACTATGATGTTTGCAGATGACATTGTGATCTGTAGTGAGAGTAGGGACCAGGTTGAGGATATCTTGGAGAGGTGGAGATATGCTCTAGAGAGGAGAGGAATGAAGGTCAGCAGGACTAAGACAGAATATGTGTGTGTGAATAAGGGGGAGGATAGAGGAATGGTGAGGATGCAGGGAGTATAGTTGGCAAAGGTGGATGAGTTTAAGTACTTGGGATCAACAGTTCATAGTAATGGTGAGTGTGGAACAGAGGTGAAGAAGAGCATACAGGCAGGGTGGAATGGGTAGAGAAGAGTGTCAGAAGTGATTTGTGGCAGACAGGTACCAGTAAGAGTGAAAGGGAAGGTCTACAAGAGAGTAATGAGACCAGCTATGTTGTATGGGTTGGAGATGGTGGCATTGACAAAAAGGCAGGAGTCAGAGCTGGAAGCCCAGAGTTAAAGATGTTAAGATTTGCACTGGGTGTGACAAGGATGGATAGGATTAGGAATCAGTATATTAGAGGGTCAGCTCAGGTTGGACGGTTTGGAGACAAATTCAGAGAGGCAAGATTGCATTGGTTTGGACATGTGCTGAGGAGGGATGATGGGTATATTGGGAAAAGGATGCTAAGGATGGAGCTGCCAGGTAAGAGGAAAAGAGGAAGGCAAAAGATAAGGTTTATGGATGTGGTGAGAGAGGACATGCAGGTGGTTGGTGTGACAGAGCAATATGCAGAGGACAGAAAGAAATGGAAACAGATGATCTGCTGTGGTGACCCCTAATGGGAACAGCTGAAAGAGAAGAAGACATTTCACTGAAATAAGATAGAAGTGTGTAAGAGAAGCAGTTATAACAATAAGATTTGTGATGAAAGTTAATAAGGCTGTGTATCTGAGAAAGTAAAATGCCCTGACAAAAATGCCTACGCCATCAATAAACTTCTAAGATGTACATACACATAAGACTTGCATTAGCAAATGTATGTATATAAAATAATATTTTCCTAGTAATGTGTGAGCAAATCTAGTATGTAATTGAAAACTTCAGTCATACCTTATCAACATCAGAAGTCTTCTGTGCAAATAAATCCAAATTCATAGCAATCTTCTTTGTTGTTGTACACATACAGGACTCTCCTTACCTTCAGGTTCCCTAGCTACATGGTTACCCTTTTATAGAGCAGATTCAGCCCTGTGAGCACAGTGAAGATGCAAATGAGGTGTGAACTCATCAGAATTGCTAAATCCCAAACCTTTGGCTCTGTGTAGGAGATACAAACATAG
>NC_056726.1:1051183237-1051208237 GCF_019279795.1 Protopterus annectens | reverse complement strand
AAGCACTATGCACTATACATATTTAAATAGGAGTTCTATTCTCACTACAGCCAACTGATATGTGTCTGTGTTCACTTAGTTAACATTTAAGGGACCATTTTACACCAGCATGTGGAACACTGCTATTGCCATCTTCTCACCAGACACTGCTAATGACTTGTGCTTTGGCACTTGCATTAAGTACTGTGCTATCTAAATAATGAGGGAGGGGTTCTATTCTAACTGCAGTCCACTTTGTGAGCATTCAACAATCAATATAGTGACAATTTCAGAATATTATGTGAGTCCACAGCTATATCAGACCCTCCTCTGAACATCTTGTTGTAACATACACTGATTATGTCATTCTATATAACATGCATGCTAACAATATTCAAAACAAACTTGTGCTTTAGCAGTAACATTAACTACTTTGTTTGCAAGCTACTTTGTCTACATATAGGGGTTCTAATCTGACAACAGGCAACTTGCATGTCTGTACATATAACTATCACTTTTGAGACAATTTTACATAGGGATGTGACTCCACATCCATGTCCTACACTCCTCCCAACACGTTCTCTTCGCCATACAATTATCCTATCATACTCCATAAAGTACAACGTGACAGTGTTACAGTCAGACAAATGTGGTGTGCTACTGCGACATTGCATGAAAATCATCTTCTATACCTACACAGGTGTAATGTTCAAATCAGGCCCAGTTTACAGCTGTGTGTGTGTGTGTGTGTGTGTGTGTGTGTGTGTGTGTGTGTGTGTGTGTGTGTGTGTGTGTGTGTGTGTGTGTGTGTGTGAGTGTGTGTGTGTGTGTGTGTGTGTAGCTGATGGTATATTATGTTCATTGTATGATCTTTTGAATCGATTTTCATTTCACTACCACTTGGGGAACCTTTCACATAGTCCCATGCATCCACCATCCTCTTTGTTCCTCTGGCCACATAACATATTTCCTGCAGAGAAGTAGAGGATGTCATTGTGACAAATATGCATACACACACCATAATGCAGAGATCTTCCATGAGCCCTCTGCTAGCCATCTACAGACCACTGCATGTGTGATTAATTTTGTCATAGGTTCATAGGTTCATAGGTTGGTACTAGGCTATCGGCCTTAGGGCCTGTACAAGTCTAGCCATAGGAATTCCCTGGATATTTCTTCCCACAATATTTACTTCCCTGGACTCCTGTCTAGCAGGGTGACTGACATGATGCCAGGGGTGAATTTCCTATCTCCCATCCAATTGTCAAGGTTCCTTTTGAAGAGGGCCAAGGAGGTGCTCTGCTTGACATTTATGGGCAGTCTATTCCAGAGTATGGGGAGTCTCTGGGTCAGGAACCTATCCCTCCAGCATTTTTTGTTCATTGTGATGACAAGGTTTAGATCCCTAGAGCATGTGGCTCTGAGGGATTGGGATTTCTTTAAGTGGACTATGTCCAACAGCTCAGGGTTTGACATGGCCTTGTATGTTGAGTAGATATCACCTCTGAGTATACAATATGCCACAGAGTATAGCTGGAGTTTTTTTAGATGGTCAGCATAGGGCATCTGCTTTAGGCCTGTGATTCTTTTAGTGAGGTATTTATGTGGCCTTTTCAGCTGTTGTATATGTCTTGTGAGGTATATACCAAATGGAGCATTGTACTCTATAATGGGTCTAATGAGGGATGAGTACACTGGGGCAATGACCTCCTTTTTTCTGGATGAAAAGCCCTTAGTGATGAGGTGTGCCACATAGAAGGATTTCCTGACTGTTGTGGTGATGTGGTTATTGAAGATGAGACCAATGTCCACCTGTGTCCCTAAGTCTCTCATCACAATTTCAGTGTTTAGTGTACTGCCACCTATGTGGTAATTCATGGGTACATGGTTTTTCCCAAAGGGGAAGTCATGCTGCACATACATGTCCGATATAGACAGTGGCATGATGTAATTCAATCCAACACATGTACACGTAATCACAATAGTCTTATAATCTTCTATAATACAGATTTAAAGATGATTTTCTCACCTGGTAAAATAAGGACAAGGATTTCATGTGATGGTGGCTATCAGAATAATAGTGTCCTATGACTCTATGATCATTTAACATGTCAATGTTGCTGTCACTGGCATATGCTATATTGAGGTGAGGATGTACAGTATGGTTACAAGAAGGTATTACACTCTCTGATGTGAGGTAATGTATTGATGGCCATTGCTGCCATTGCACTACATGCTGCTTGTATAACAGCTGTAGTAATATGCCTCCTGAAGACTGTTGACATAGTATGATACACGTTTATGTATATTGTTTTCTGATTAGGACATGTGTTGTTGTAGTGGCGCAGATCAGCCTTCTACACAGTTCACATTCCACCATCACAGTAACACTTTCAGTATGGCACAGATGTGCATGTGTCTACCTGCAGTCATTAAATGCTCTGTGACAGACATCAATATAAATTCATTTTGATTAGATGGTCACACAAGTCTTGTCTCATACATAACTTGTTATGCTGCGATATACACAACCAATGTATCACATATTTTGATTCAATTACATCCTTGTGGAATTAATTGTATGTAGAGTTTTGTGTTGCTATATCCAAGGATTACTGACGTGGTCAGCAGCACCATTGTGTGGCTGTTAGCATTTGTAGCAGGAAGTGTTCTGCAAGAGCTACAAACAACTGATCTCTAATATGTCCTGATATGGCATCAGGCTATGTAAACATAGCTTAATTTATTTTTTTTTTATTTAACATCTGTGTGCCTAGAAAGTCCGACTTGGAATGAGCCAATTTTCAGTGGAGGCCCAGGGAGAAATGTTCCAGATGTACGTCTTGCCCATGAAACACATATACACATATGTTGTGCAATTGATGTAAGTACGTGACATTGATACAGTTGTACAACTATATGCATAACACCAGTGTGTAGAATTTGATGAATGACCAAGGTTGTAGTTTTAGATCTTTTCAAAAATCATTTATTCCAATAAATGTAAAATGTTAAGGGGGAATGTACAACAAAAAACTGATCTAGTAACCTTTCTAGGGAATGCACAGCTAACAACAGATGTATTAACCTTTCTAAAACTTAATGCTTGCAAAAGCCTTTTCATCATAGTTGTATACATCCCCCCAAGCAATAATACACCTATTCTTGAAGAAATTCTTGCCTGGACAACAAACAATATAAAACATGAAACCATCATCCTAGGCAATGTCAATATTAACTGGCTAGATATTTCCACTAATAACCCCTCTACAGATATTAACCTTCACATCTATACTCAGCTAATCTCTGACATTACTAGGCCCAACATAAAAAAAAAACAAAGGCTCATTCTTGGATTGGATCTTGGTTTTTGACCCAGAAAAAATTACCACCTCAGGGACTCTCCAAAAGAGCATTAGTGATCACTCTCCAGCATTCATAATACTAAGTCCACCTCCATACCAAACTTACACCAATATAGATACACCAGAAATCTATCCTATTTCTCACCAAACACCTGCAATGACATTGTGCAGAACACTAACTGGAGCCCACTAAAATTTCTCCCACTTAATGAATCTGTAGAATTCTTCAATTCTACATTTTGTAGGATCCTAAATAGTCTCATCCCACTCCAGTTAAAAAGGATCGAGTCAAAACATGCAATTTGGCTTACAAAGTCCACAGAACAAGTTATGTCCTCTAGGGACAAAGCCTGGAAAGCCTAGCAAAAAACAAAACATTGTCTAACCTCAATCAATATAAACAACTTCGCAATCAGGCTAAATGTGTAGTTATCAAAAACAAAAAAGAATACTTCCAGGCTATCCAAGACAAACATAGACTTAACCCCAAGAATTTCTGGGGAGCAGTCAACTCCTTACTCCACCCTGGAACTAACAACAACCCATGTCCAAACACAGAAAAAAACACCCTCTGAGATAGCCTCCCTATTTAACACATACTTCATCGACACCATCAAAAAAATTACTACCACCTTCCCACCTATTACAGATAAGCTGCCAGGAACTTCACCTGTGCACTCCCCTTCAAATCCTCTATCTCTGTTCACACTAACACCCATACCCACCTCCACTATCAAAAAAGTTCTTCACAAACTCAAACCTTGTACCAACGTCCCTGATAACTTACCCTCAGAATACTTGCAACTCTCAGCCTCCTCCATTGCATATCCTATCAGCATCCTCCTCAACAGGTCCAGTCAGGAATCCTGCATACCTGATATCTAGAAAAAAGCATTTATCCTTCCATTTCATAAAGGCGGCAACAACTTCAACATTTCAAACTTCTGTCCCACTGCCATTCTCTCCCCAGTCTCCAAAATACTAGAGAAATGTATTCACACTCAGCTCCTGAGACTATTTATTTATTTATTTTATTTTACATTTGTTTACCGGGCTAGTCCAACTGGATACAAATCCTTTTTCAGCAGAGGCCTGGGGAGAAAAGCTCCACAGTGATCAACATACATTTAGAATTCATAGTAAATTACAATTTTGTAGGAGGACAAAAAAACATGTGAGGCCAAAGTATACATACAATTGAATTGGCTAATTAGAAAAGAAAGCAAATAATAGAAAAGATAGTTAATTATGACAGAGTCAGTAGTATATAGGAAAGGGAATAGGTTAGTGGTCAGCAAGAAGGAAGGCAGTGATCAAAAGACTTAGTCTGGTTTAGTGCATGGACATAACCAATGAGAGCTAAGGAAAAGTTTAAGGTTAGTTTTGAATTGGTTGAGAGAGGTAGCTAGTCTTAGGTTATTAGGGAGGGAATTCCATTGATACAACACTAAATCTTCTCCCCCACTCAATATGGCTTTAGGCCCGGACATAGTACAAACACTGCCCTCATTTCCTTCCTTGACACAGTAAACAGAGCTTAAGATACTGGTTCCTTAGTCTCACCACTCTTTCTAGCTCTATCAAAGGCATTCAACACTATATCCCATTCCCTCCTGCTTACTAAACTCTCTAATCTCGGCTATTTCTCCCTAACTTACAGTGGTTTGCTAACTATCTCAGTAATAGACAGCAGTCTACTAAATGACAACATTCTTCCTCCCCTTTCATAACTACAAATACAGGTGCCCCCATGGTTCAATATTGGTACCCCTATTATTCAGCACATTTGTCAATAACTTTCATTCCTCTCTAATCCACAGTACTGTCATCCAATATGCAGATGACTCAACTATCATCTGCTCTGCTAAATCTGTCGCTACACTACAGCATCTCACCCAGGAAACATTTACTTCCACCAAAACCTGGATGTCCCAGAACCATCTCGCGCTCAACCCCAATAAAACAAAAGTTTTAATATTTACCTCCACAAAATCCAGCCCTATTGACAAGTCAGTATTCTCCATTTGCTCCCAAAATAACACCATTATTGAAGTCGTCCCCAGCACCAAATTGCTAGGTGTCATCATCGATGACAAATTAAACTTTGACCTTCACATCTACAGTAACATCAAAAAAACCCAAAAACATCAAAAAATAGGTGCCCTGTATAGGCACAACTGTTTTCTTAGTCTCTCTGCAAAAAAGGCCTGGCCTCATCCTTCCTGCTACCAACACTGGTAGCTCCCATCATCCCAAATCTACAGTCCTCCTTGAGAACAAAACTAGACTATTGCTACAACAAAGTTGCTAAATTTGCTACAAATGCAAAATTTTCCACCCATCACTGTTGCTCTCTGGATCAACTAAATTGGCCAGAATCCCAGACTGTCTCACTTTCCTACAATTAATTGCAGCCCCTAAGCTAATCTACCACCTAGAAACCTGCTTTTCCCTCTCCTCCATACTAACCATGTATCATCCTGACTGACCCCTTAGGGCCAAAAACAAAATGTTACTATCCATAGATTCCTAAGAAACCTAAGTTCTCAGCTAGTCAAATGCTGTATTCCTATACTGTCGCTCCCCCCTTCACTCAGAACTATCATCAATCTGGCCACTTTTAAAAAATCCCTCAAGCTACACCTGTCCTTGCAATGGTTATGCTCCTGTTCCCCAACACACAACCCCAACTGCGGATCTCCCTCCTTGGTGTTATACCTCCAGCTATCACTTCCTTCCCTTCACTCTGCCTACTTACTGCTTCCTGTTATACCACTATCACTTCCTTCCCTTCACTCTGCCTACTTAGTGCTTCCTGTTATACCATTATCACTTCCTTCCCTTCACTCTGCCTACTTAGTGCTTCCTGTTATACCACTATCACTTCCTTCCCTTCACTCTGCCTACTTAGTGCTTCCTGTTATACCACTATCACTTCCTTCCCTTCACTCTGCCTACTTAGTGCTTCCTGTTATACCACTATCACTTCCTTCCCTTCACTCTGCCTACTTAGTGCTTCCTGTTATACCACTATCACTTCCTTCCCTTCACTCTGCCTACTTAGTGCTTCCTGTTATACCACTATCACTTCCTTCCCTTCACTCTGCCTACTTAGTGCTTCCTGTTATACCATTATCACTTCCTTCCCTTCACTCTGCCTACTTAGTGCTTCCTGTTATACCACTATCACTTCCTTCCCTTCACTCTGCCTACTTAGTGCTTCCTGTTATACCATTATCACTTCATTCCCTTCACTCTGCCTACTTAGTGCTTCCTGTTATACCACTATCACTTCCTTCCCTTCACTCTGCCTACTTACTGCTTCCCTCTCACTTTACCCTGGCCTTTCCTTCCTTTGCCTTCTATCTCCTACTATTTCTACACTGTACTTAACTCTTCACAGCTATGAACCTGCAGATATATTACATTCATGTGTTATTTGAATACACACTATGAACCTTGTAGATGTATTTCACTTATGTGTCATTTGGATATATGCCGTTTATTACTTCTATATTTCCATGATTGTAATCTTTTCACTGTTGTTTTACTATCAGTTTCATTCAATGTAATAGTCCTGCTTGATTTTTTTTCTCTGTTATGTGTATTAATATTTTCTTTGTATGTAATTGTGTGGAGCTTTTCCCCCCGGGCCTCCATTGAAAGTGGGCTCATTCCAGGTCCAGTGGACTTTCCCAGTTAACAAATGCAATAAATAAATAAATAAGCAAACAAATAAATAAAATCTGTATGGAGATGCCAGCAGACATACCCAACTGGAGGAAACAGACAACCTGCTAGCTGGCAGTTTGATTCACACATCACCCAAACTCACTTGCCACTGACCATTAGACAAAGTATACAAGCAAAGATTGCTATGTTTTTATTTTAAGGAGGGCAGCTCATCTGTATACTCTCTATGGCTAATCACATAGAATCAATGGGCCCTGACAACATCACAGGTAACCTATAGTGTGACTCAAAACATGACCTAAAAGGCAGTACACAGCCTCCAGACAGCCTATGTTCCTGTAGAAGGGTGTATACATCAACACTCATCCTTCTGACTGGTGGTGACTATCAACTGAAGCATGGAGTTATAGACCTATCCTGATCCTTCCCCATCTGTGAGGTAGACCAATGAGTCATCATGGACCTTCTGTAAAAGGACACAGGTAATATCACAAATGTGTACCAAGCCCAGGTGTGATTTGTGCTGGCTACATCACGTCTGTTACATCTGTTCAATGTCCTCAAGATGGTCAACAAGGTTATGCATTATGACAACACTATCATCCTGCATAACTTGACCTGGCCAAGGCACTAGACACAAATCCACACTCAGGTGTTACTGAAAAACTGTCAAAAGTGACTTTAAACACCTATATCATCAAATTGGTAGACTACTGGATCACATACGTTACAGATAAATATGTTGAAGTATGCAAAGTGACCTATATCTAGAGTCCAGTGAGGAGGTCCTCCCTCAGGGCAGTGTGCTAGGCCATTTGATGTTCATTATTTCAGTCTCAGATTTAAAGACTGACTTACACATCCTTTGTCCAGACAGCTTTGT
This sequence comes from Protopterus annectens, assembly GCF_019279795.1. NCBI lineage: Eukaryota > Metazoa > Chordata > Ceratodontiformes > Protopteridae > Protopterus > Protopterus annectens. The sequence continues at coordinate 1,051,200,317 of NC_056726.1, read as the reverse complement.
AGAGCACTGCAGATTGTGGAATATTATTCAAGCCCAGTGTGCTATTGGTATAATACAGACAGTATCAACACACAAAAAAGAATGATGCCACAGGCATGGAGACACAGTAGATTATCAACAATTATGGGGGTATTAGTTCCATTATAAAAGCAAATACATAAGCTAACAATGATACAAACAGCACGCCCTTATGATCAGACCAAGTGGTATGTGGCTTGTGTACTCAGGTAGATGGCATGTGCAATGTCCACCAGCATCTGCCCACAATGGGGACTACTCCCTTCTATGTAGCACAACTCCTGAGTATGTGTGGGACAGCCACATCAATGGGCATTATAGTTCCTTAGTTCTCAACCCTCATCACATCAATAAATGTGTACAATGCCCCCTTTGTCATGTATCTCCAAAAACATCTTCCAGGGATGAGTTGCTCAAGTGTACCACATTTGTCATAGTAAGCTCCCTCACATCTTATCAACCATACCTAAGTATTCTTTTTTTGCATAACCATTAGTGGTTGATGGTGTGGAACCCCCTTCAAGATGTTGCACATGATGCGTGTTACACGTTCCTGTGACATGGGAAATGCATAACTGATAGACAACATTGTAACAGTGTGGATTGTGCTATATATATAAATGATGGATGAGTACATGATGTGAGACATGAAGTGATGGATGAGTACATGATGTGACACATGAAGTGTGGGATGATTCTGTGATGTGACACATGAAGTAATGGATGAGTACATGATGTGACACATGAAGTGTGGGATGATTCTGTGATGTGACACATGAAGTGATGGATGAGTACATGATGTGACACATGAAGTGTGGGATGATTCTGTGATGTGACACATGAAGTGATGGATGAGTACATGATGTGACACATGAAGTGTAGGATGATTCTGTGATGTGACACATGAAGTGATGGATGAGTACATGATGTGACACATGAAGTGGGGGATGATTATGTGATGTGACACATGAAGTGATGAATGAGTACATGATGTGACACATGAAGTGTGGGATGATTCTGTGATGTGACACATGAAGTGAAGGATGAGTACATGATGTGACACCTGAAGTGTGGGATGATTCTGTGATGTGACACATGAAGTGATGGATGAGTACATGATGTGACACATGAAGTGTGGGATGATTCTGTGATGTGACACATGAAGTGATGGATGAGTAGATGATGTGACACATGAAGTGTTGGATGATTCTGTGATGTGACACCTGAAGTGATGGATGAGTACATGATGTGACACATGAAGTGTGGGATGATTCTGTGATGTGACACATGAAGTGATGGATGAGTACATGATGTGACACATGAAGTGTGGGATGATTCTGTGATGTGACACATGAAGTGAAGGATGATTACATGATGTGACATAAGAAGTGATCAGTGAATGATTCTTATTTTCCTTTTGTCCCTAGCTGGCAGCCAACGGAGATGGTCAACTCTGTAGTTGGTATGCTGCTGTGGGTGCCACTGGATTCCAGATTTGCATCATGATGTCTTTCCATGCTGTTTGGTTATGGAAATGTTTCTGGCCACCTGTAGGTCAAGTCGCTATATTCTTAAGTCCTCTTCAACCTGTTTAGCCTACATCTTCTTTGGTGCAGATTTGTGAACTCTCCAGTATGAGGTGCACTCTCTCATAATAGTCTATATAACAAGTGGCAGGTGTCCATCCTGCACACATGTCCAAACCAGCGTAGCTTCCTGTTCTGCATCTGTGCACTGATGATAGGCTGCTGGTCACATCAGGTCTGGATACTCTAATGCAGTCACAAAGAGGAATTCCCAAGATTTGGTTCTGGCACCCATTTGGAAAACCTCAAGCTTGTTCGGGTCTGGCTTCTTCAGGAGGATCCATGTTTCCAATCCATAAAGGAGAATTGACAAGACCAGTGCCCAGAAAAGGCAAATTTGCTGGCGATAGAGATGTATGTCCTCTTCCAAAAACACCACTTGAATGAGGCAAATACTGTGGTGGCTTGTCCAAGCCTGTGATAGACTTCAGCTGTTGATGCCACCTTCTTCTCCTGGACTAACAAACCCAGATATATGAATTCTTGCATTTGTTCCATCCAAACTCCCCAAGGTGGATGGTGGCTTGTTACCTATCAGTTGTCATCACTTTGGTCTTGTCCATATTCATCTGTAGGCCATATGATTGGGCAATGGGGGTGATGTCATAGAGATTATCTGTGGCCTCAGCATTACTGTATGCAAAAATAGCACTGTCATCGGTAAACATCAGGTAAGTTACAGAATGGGTTTTTTGGGCTCCGGATCTCAAATACTCTCCCCATGATGGTGCCCACCACTAATTTGAATAGCAGTGGAGAGACCACATCTCCTTGATGGACCCCAGTCTGGATGGTAAGCTCTGCAAATTGCTCTGATGAATGCACACCTGGTTGGATGAACTATGGTATGACATTTGAAGGAGTATGATGATTCTCTTTGGCATATTCTCAGTCTCCAATGTCTTCCACAAGGCAGACCAGTGGCTACAGTCAAATGAGGACTTGAAATTGATAAAGATGATAAATGTACATAGTCCACACCACATTCTTTCTTCCATCCTCTGTTTTGGCTGAATCTGGCCTGTTCTTCCCTGCTGGTTTGCTTGCGGTGTTTCTGCAGCCTGAATTGTACAATCTTCATAAAGACTTTGTGATGCTGGAGAGCAGGCTGATGCCACGGTAGTTTTTCCTTTCTGTATCATCACTCTTCTTTTGGATGGGTGCAATGATGGCCTTCTTCTATGTGGATGGTATCTGCTCTGTAACCCATAGCAGCTTGATCAATGAGTGGAGTCGGTGAAGCAGGATATCACCTCCAGCCTTGATTGCTTCTGCAGTGGCTTACTCTACTCATGGTGCCTTGCCATTTCTCAGTGTTCTCATAGCTGATTTCACCTCTTTGACTATTGGTTTTACATTAGTCATTTGGCCTCAGAGAGATCAATGTGTAGTGAATCAGCCATTGGTCCATAAGGTGGACAATGATTGTAAAGCTCTTGAAAGAATTCCCTCCAACATTTCAGGTGTTCACAAGGTGAGCGCCCAAATGTCCCATTGGCTTTTTTTGATGTTGTCACTAGTAGAGTTGGTCTTCTCACTCAATAATTTGTGGGTGCTGTACAGGGTGTGGTACTCATGTCTGGATGCCACCTTCCCAAAATTAGCTGCAGCCTGGTTCCAATATGCTTCCCTTTCTGCTTTCAGCCTCATGCAGACTTCTCAGTTGAGCTCCTGGTTTCATTTGTAGTTGACCAGCTTTGCTTACTTCCATTGAACTACAAGATCCAGGCACTCACCAGATATTTATGGCTGTATTCAGTGGTGGATGGGAGAACATAGTGATTTGGTGCATTCCATGACAGAGTCTGACATCTGATCTTCTGCCTCATTCATGTCCTCCATTTGGGCTAATGCTGCAATGCAGTCTTTCAGTGAAATCTGGAATTCCTGTTTGTGGATGGGGCCATCAATTGCTTCCAATCCAGCCTGTCTGGCAGAGGTGACTTGCACTTTTCAATGCTGTAAACAAAGCTACACAATGACACAGATGAGGTAATGATGGTAGCCAAAGTCAGGTCATTACATAGCACGAATATCCATGAGCAATGATCGTAAGCAAGAGTTGACCAGGATATAGTCTAATATGGCCAAGTCCTCACTGGGTGGGTTTTGCCATGTGAGCTGGGGTTTGCAGGGATGCTGAAAATGGCTGTTTACCACCATGAGATCATTCGATGCAGCAAAGTACAGAAGGTGCAGGCCGTTATCATTCATGTTCCTATGGTCAAATCTACCCATCGTTCCTTTCCAACTGGAACTGTCCTCACTTATGTGGGCATTGAAGCCTCCTGCAAGGATGATCGTCTTTGCCTGTGAGATCAAATCCAGGATGTATTGGAGCTGGTTGTAGAAGTTATCCTTGGCTAGGTGTGGACTCCTGTTATTTGCTGCTTAGATGAGAAATGTGGGTTTTGATGATGCCATTAATGGTGAGTGCTGCTAAGCGGTTCAATATTGGTTGGAAAATGATTATGCTTCTTGCAGACTGCCTATCAACCATAAACCTGACACCAGCCTCTTGTTTCTCACCACCAGAGTAGTACAGCAAAATAATTTCATCTGCTGTAGGTGGTTGGATGGTCAGTGTTCCAGATCCAGTGAGACATAACTCTGACACTGCAGAGGGTATGATATGGGACATTCAGCTATAATTTCCCATGAAATTTTCAAAAGCAGAGCAAGATGTGGTTTCAGATATAAAGAGACATCTAACCCTGTGGTCAATGGTATTAGATTTTTACTTACTCATGGATCTAACTCCATTATACCACAAGGGATTATTAAGGAAATTTGGGATGTTTTTTGTTAACTCACTATATGTTGACAACAACTTTGAATACTAGAATGTATAGCAAAAACCTGGAACTCCCTTCCTGCCCACATAACTGACAACAAAACCCCATCACAGTTCAAGAAACTTGTTAAAACTCACTTTTTGAATAATTGACTGTGCTCCTGTATCCTCTGTGGCTAATGTCTCATTAGAACACTTCACCTAACTTAAGTAACTCTGCTAAGCCAACCAAACATAGTACTGTACACAAGTACCACCAAATAAAAAGAACAAGAAATACCACTAGCGACAACAGCCACAATCACAGAGCAACGCTGGTAGAAAATATATTTATTGCACTTAGCGCTTCGGCTCCCAGGCCTTTACAGAGTAAAAAGCATTACTAAAACACAGGTTTAAATACAAAAAAAAAACATAATAATCCATCCCACTGCTAATAAATAATTAAATTACATACTTCCAATTGCATTCTTTGTTAACCCTATGGGTTCCAAGGTATTAAATTTAAGAATATACATAGTTTCTTTCCTCAGAAGTTTATCCTTTAAACTTACATTTTCACCCATCAATATTTCCGTCTTTTCCAAGATACAACCTGAAATTCCTTCAGGGTTAGAATTTTGAAATTCAGAAAAGTGGTTACCCAAAGGGCTCTCCACTTTTACATTTCTAATGTCCCTTACATGTTTTTGAAAAGGTACTTTGAAACTTCTACTAGTTTCTCCAATATAAAACTTGTTGCATCCACATTTTAGAACATCAATAACACCTACAGTGTTACAATCAAAATTTCTTCTAATAGTAAAAGTACATCCATTCATTTTGATGAAGGAGCTAACAATATATGTACATATAGAGCATTTTTGCAAGAAACCGTACCAACAACAGAATTCACTTTTATATTTAAGTTAACATTGGGTAACTCAAAATAGTTACGTACTACCATATCCTTTAAATTCCTAACCCTTTTATAAGAGGCTATAACCTGTTTAGGCAAAAGCAGACTTGGGGCTCTGTCCCTAAACATCACGGGCCAAAAGTGTTTAACAATATCCACAACTCTACAACTAATAATGTTATACGTTGTGACAAAATAAACATTTTCAGAAATGTCATGCCTCAGATTAATAACATTTCCATTTACAACATTTTAATTTTAAAGGACATCTGATAACCAGTATTATTATTCTTACATCTATTTAAATAATTCATATTATTAGGCCATCTAAGTAACATCACTTTATTTTTGGCTTCTAACACTATGCCTACATCATATCCCCTATCAATAAACATCTTTTCACTTTCTAAAATTTCCTGATAAAAAACTTCATCACTACTACAGTGTTTATGAATTCTAAGGAACTCATTATAAGGCAGTACTGTCATAAGATGGAGAGGATGATAGCTATTGCCATATAAGAACTGATTCCTCAGTTCAAACTTCCTATATAATCCAGTCTCTAACTTATCGAGTTTAATATCCAGGAAGTTTACCTCAGTTCCCAGCTGTATACCATCAAACTCAAGGCCCATCTTATTAACCTGCAGATTTTCAACAAATTGTAAAGCATCCTTATGAGAACCATCACACAAAAATATTAAATCATCTATAAATCTCAAATAAAGCAAAACATGAGACCTATAGAAAGTGTGAGGATATATATAGTAATATTTGAACTTGACCATGGTAAGAGTGGCATACATGGAGGCAAAAGCTGCCCCATGGCCGTACCATGCAGTTGGTGGAAAACCTCCCCATTGAAAACAAAAAAAAAAATTTTTGAGCAAAAAGCTACTAAATCTATAACAAAATGAGACATAGGGGAATTGCCCAGAAAATAAAAAAGCCTGGATACCCACATCATGTTGAATATTTGTATAAAGAATTTTCACATCTATGCATAAGCAAACCATGGAATCCTTCCATTGAAAGCCCTTTATTTTATTCAAAAATTCTGAACTATCCTTTATATATGAAGGAATGCTATGAACATACATTTACAAATATTCATGCAAAAAAACACTAATGCATTTCAAAAAAATATTTCTCTGCAGAGACAATAAGCCTCCCAACAAGGTTATCCAAACCCTTATGAGTTTTCGTTAAGCAATAGAAAACAGCAATTTTTGTATTTTCAACACCAAATTTCTTAGTGATGTCATTAAATGAAAAGTAACCTAAACAATGACCTTGAGAATAGCAAGAAATATCACATCTTTTATAAACTAGTTCATCATTTAAATGCTTATAGCACATATCCAAATATTGTTTAAAATTTAAAATAACTATTTGGTTACCCTTATCTGAAGGCGTTACTACAAAGTTCCTATCATCACAAAATTCACAATCTAACCATTGTCGTTTATCTAAATTATAACGTACACTAGATTTATTACGCATACAAGTCTTGTATTCTTTTTCCACTCCAACTAACAGTAGAAATGTAAGTTTGAATGCAATTGTTAGTATAAGGGGGAATAAAGAGACTTTTAGTCTGGATACTACTGGTGTCAAAATTAGTGCAAGCATTACTCACACAATCATCAGATTCACTTAATATAGATACACATGAGTGGAAAGAATCATTACCAGAAATATCTTGGTTCACATTACCTGCATATACAACATTATTTTTAGCAAAAAAATCTCTCAGATGTAATTTTCTCCCAAATGCAAAAATCTCCCCTCTCAAAATATGTAATCGAGGCAAAGCAGTGGGAATGAATTTCAAACTTAGCTCTAAAACAGAAATTACTACTTCAGAAACATGACAATCAGACAAATTCAACACAAAAGTGTTATAAAATTCAGTTCCAACATTTCCATTTATTAAAATGTCCTTTGTAGATACCTCCAGCGTTTCTCTGTGGTACCCAATCTCCTTGACCCTGCTTACCATTGAAATTGGTGTCAGGCTTGGAATTAGCCTGTTGGTAATCATTCCGAAATCTGGGGTTCAAATCTATAGAATTCTCAGCTTCTGATAAGGCCAGAAAAGTTTCCTGTTCTCTATTATCTGTGCCCTGTTGTTTTACAGCTTCCAAAGCTTCAAAAGACACAGAAGAGGAGGAGGCAGAACTATTATTACGGCTTTGGTTCTGTCCGTTCTTAGATACAGACCTTTTACCATGATATTTGACCAAAAAAGCTTGGTCCAGTTGATCTCTCAAGTTGCAGGCTTCTGCAGATAAACAAAATACATTAGAGGTACCCACTTTACCAAACGGATCTGCATACTGCTGATTGTGTTCTCCCATAAAGCGATCCCAGACACCCTCTTGTACTGCTGTACTCACACTGGCTTGTGGAATATTCAGCCCCGTGGAAGTACCTTCACCCAGTCTATTATTTTCCTGTGACTGAGTGACATACTGTTCCATAGACTTCTGGGAATGATCCACAGATGTTTCTAGAGAATGCGAGGAATATTATGGAAGGGGTCAGTGGCCATAGCCGCTTAAGATGAAACACAAATACCACCAAATAAAAAGAACAAGAAATACCACTAGTGACAACAGCCACAATCACAGTGCAACGCTGGTAGAAAATATATTTATTGCACTTATTGCGTCAGCTCCCAGGCCTTCACAGAGTAAAAAAAAAATATTAAAATACAGGTTAAAATACAAAAAAACATAATAATCCATCCCACTGCTAATAAGTTAATTAATTAATTAAATAGTTAAATTACATATTTCCAATTGCATTCCTTGTTTAACCCTATGGGTTCCAAGGTATTAAATTTAAGAATATACATAGTTCTTTTTCCTCAGAAGTTTATCCTTTAAACTTACATTTTCACACATCAATATTTCCGCCTTTTCCAAGATACAACCTGAAATTCCTTCAGGGTTAGAATTGTGAAATTCAGAAAAGTGGTTGCCCAAAGGCTCTCCACTTTCACATTTCTAATGTCCCTCACATGTTCTTGAAAACGTACATAGTACTGTACCCACTTAGGACTGTTAATCTACTGCTCATCCCATCTCTCCAGGAGTTAGGGAAAACTACCCCAGCAATGTTGAGCACTCCATAAGCAACTAAAACCAGGAGAAGACATATTGTAAATCAATTTGTTATCCTTCTCAACTAAAACCAGGTGAAGGCATATAGTGAATCAATTTGTTATCCTTCTCAACTATAGCGAGCATCATCTGCTCTCTCGGAGCCTTATTCTACATCTCTCTGCTTTACTCTGAAAGTAAATCTATCACAGGAATCCTAAACTTAGGAATATCTCCTAAAATTTAATATTATATTGTAGAGAACAAATGTATCCTATCTGTTAGTTAATATGTATGTCAAAGTCTCTTCTGTGGAAATTGTATGTCAAAAGTCTGTCCTTAAAACTATCCCCGGGATTCATGAACCTTGCGCCAGGCGCCAGCATAGCGTCGGCGTTATAACGCCAAATATGGCTGCTGAGCGATTCAGGTATGAATCAATTCCACGTGCACTACCGGCGCGGACCTGCTCCGCCCGCGTAGGTATGCAAAACACACTGTGTGCGGTATTGCACCATGCAAATGAAGGAAATAGCGATCCACGGGTGGCGCGGGCGAAGCGTATAGACGGCAATGTAAACCAAAATGGTTTACATTTACCCAAACATGGCCGAGGAGTAACGGAAGGCTGTCAAAGTCAGGTATCATACAGGTGCAATATGCCAATGGGGAAAGGCACCGAGAATGTCCAAAGAAAATATGCACAAAATGTAAAAAATGACATAAATGGCATGTACGTAGAAAGCACAGCAGAACCCCCGGATATGTGCACAGAAGTTGCAAAGCAATGAAATAATATGACAATGTCCTAAAAGAGCAGTATAACACACATCAGCTGCACAGCCACCACACACCATAGTATGTATGTAAAGCTTCAACCCCAGCGCAATGGTTGTCAAGGAGTGGCGGCAGTGTTCGGCGCCGTAACCATTTATTAACAGTCAATGCCATGCAAATGAGGCAGATAATAGTGAATCGCAAAAACGGCGCCGGTGTAAGGATGGAGCAAATGGCGTAGCGGTAGTACACCGAGGAGTGGCCACATGGGATACATGTCAATCTCAGAGGGGTGTGCCACTGTAGGAGGAAGCACATTGGAGGCCAGCAAACATGGGCTGTACAATGCACATCACAGCAGCAGGACCGGCGTGTGAGGAAATAGATGCGCTGAGAGTACATAATGCGCGCACAGATGCATGTGCACGAGGATGACTACGAACCCCAAGCCAGTCATGTGACGGCCTCCCCGTCAACAAACACGGATATAGGAAGGTAATGCGGAGAATATGAGGAAATGCGGAAGCAGTGTAATTGGAGCCGCAATGAGCAATCAACACCAATGAATGCAGGAAGGGCAAACGGCGGCAGCTGATAACTCTGCATGCAGACCCCTGCAAAACGGGAAAGGGGAGGCATAGGAATGTAAAGATAGTAGGGGATGTAGTTGAAATGCAAAGAGCAAAGAACCGAAATAGCACAGGCAAGTACAGAGGTAGGATAACGGCGGCGGCAGACAAAGTGCAACAGATGCCATGTGCCTGCAGGATGCACTGCAGGCAATAGTAGGTGCAACATGCAGAAACAGTAAGGTAAGATGCAAAGCCAAGCCAATGCAGGCAAGGGCAATGTAACAGCAAAGGCAACAGCGTTGCAACAGTAAACCATGGAAGATAATCCACAGATACGTTCACACAGACACACCCAATGACATCACCGGGTGTACAGCACAACAGTATAAAGTGTGAATGCACATAACACACAGCGCGATTTCCCAAACGCCGCATCGTAGGGTGTAAACAGATGGGGAACTTTTAATATGTATATGTTGGGTGCCGCCGTGGCCGTGATGCATCGGTATGTGTCAGAGACAGACGGAGTTGCGGAGGACGATGCCGACAACTACCGTAGGCCTCACAGGAGAAGGAGAGTGTTCAGACCAAGGGTGACCTACCAGGGGCTGCAAGACCTGGAGATAGTAGAGCGCTACAGGGTGGACAGGGACACGTTACAGCAAATAGTGGAGCTGTGCCAGCCATGCCTGAGAACAAGAGACAACAGAGGGGAGCCCATCCCAGTGGACACAAAGGTATGTGTGAGCTTGCGAATACTGGCTACAGGTACCTTTCAAAGGCCAACCGGGGATATAATGGGCATCTCACAGGCATCAGCATCCAGGGTACTACACCAGTTCCTGGATGCCATGTACAACATGCCCATGAGTACATAAACTTCCCCAGATCTCAGGAGGAGTTGGCTAGCAATATGCGCCGCTTCCACCGTGTGGCACAATACCCGGAGGTACTGGGTGCGATAGACTGTACGCACATAGAAATCAAGTCACCACCCGGGGAGCAGGGTAGACGCCACATAAACCGCAAGGGATACCCCTCCATCAATTGCCAGGTCGTGTGCAATGCGCAGGGCATTATCATGGATGTGTGTGCTGGCAGCCCTGGAAGCTACCACGACTCCCATATCTGGCATGCCTCACAGCTGTATCAGGTATTCGCCAGGGGGGACATCACACAAGGTCACCTTGTGGGTGATGCTGGCTATGCACTGGAGCCGTGGTGGATGACACCCATCAGAAATGCACACACACACATGCAAGAACGCCATAATGAGGCACACGCACAAACTAGAATAATCATAGAGCGTGTGTTTGGGATGTTGAAATCACGGTTCCGTGCTTGGATACATCCGTGGAGCCTTGCAGTACTCTCCAGGCACATGTGCCCACATATTCATAGTATGTTGTATGCTACACAATATGATTCTGCGGAAACAGCTGCTGCAGGGACATAATGCTGGAGGGCCACCAAGCCCGCCACAACTGCCAAGGCAAGCACAGGCACAGGGCGTTCAGTGCCATGAACACACTGTGCCAGCCCCAGTAGGTAGACGGAGGCGTACCCAATATGCCTACGCCCTGGCAAAGAGGGAACACATAGCACATACTTTGACAGTGTAGGCCCCATGGACTGACACCTCCTTACCTGCACACACAGTAAAATGGATGCCACACAAACATGTCCGCCCGTAATGTGTACCGTATGTGCGGACCTATGTGTGAGTCCAACAAAGGCACCACCCAAACACTGCGCACCCAATAGCCAGCAGAGCATGGAATGCCAACACCTCGACCGCACGCCGGCTCCACAGCAGACGGCGTAGCGGGATGCTGCCACATTCGCCGCAAGTCGACTACATATGTACTTATGTGCATACACAGATATGGAAATAGATATCAGTACACACGTAGAAATATATGTACACATACACAGATATAAAGTACAACAGGTTAATATGGAACCCAGGGATGCAAGTCGACAGATAAGTAAGACGTGATATCTCCACATAGTAAACAGAGTGAACGACAACCCGATCATCCGGGAGGGTGGCCAGAGCAGGGAACGCCAGCCATGGAAATGTCAACCTGCATCAATGTATATCCGCGGGTCGGGATGATCACCGGGCCACGGTACAGTAACGGGATATGTGCATGTCATATCCATAGGATATGACTGCGGAGGTACACGCCGATGCGGCCAACGTAGGTATTGTGTTCAACCATCGGTGCGAAATCGGCAATCATACCTGTCAAGTGTACGTCATTATGAGGAACGTACCTCATCTGGGGTCTAAAATAGTTCATGTTCCGCGAAGTTCCTCAAAGTTCAACATTGAAATAGTCTGTCACACACTCATTGTTAGGAATATATATAAATGAAACCTGGTAAATAGAAAGTAATCATATGAATTCATCAAAGGTTCTTCCTTGTAAGTAAATCAGCATATTTCAACCATCCTATGACCCTCTTAGCTGAAGTTGTTAGTAAGCCATTAGTATGTGTTCCACATTTTGCCCATTTGTTACACATTATGAAGGTGTGTGTTCCTCATCTTGGAAATGGAAGGTTGAGAGCTACGGCGGAATATGTGTATGTGTGAGGTGAGTTTGTCGTGTCTTCCGCGTGTGTGTAATGTGTGCCACTGTAAATTGTGTATGTAGGTGACATGTCACAGGTGGAGTGGAATAGCATGAGGCATACAGTACAGGAACCATAGGCGATGTATAGCAGTGCCCACAAAGTAGTATTGACAGCCCCTCAGTGGCTAGGCGTGGCGGCGTAAAACGATGCTAAGCGGAAATGTCCCAGAATGTACCACAGGACCATAGCCAACAGGAGACGAAGGACGCATGTACAAACTATGACCGCATGTATGGCGGCCATATGGTATACTTAACAAGACATGTCGGCAACGTTACACAGCATCAGGCATGTACGGCGAAGATACGCTTGTGTCATCCCGGCACCGATCGTGGCCACGTACCGACATGTAAATACCGCAGTGTGTTCCACGACTGTTAAGTAAGCAAGCGCCACGAATAGGAGGCAACTGGTAGCATACAGGCTGTTCCAAGTACAGGACCACAATCACCGTAACTATCAGTGATAAAATGCCAATGGATAGTAGGCACGTACGAACACCCGCCGATATAGCCGATGTGAAGGAGGAATACGTGCAGGAAGCACACATGCAGGCGATACGACACCACACGACATCAACAAAACAAACACTCCCAGAACAACAGACAGGTAACCTGCAGCTCCCCAAGCAGGGATGGAGCACACACACAAGCATATCGTGTATGTATAAATGCAAGACCCACACCCCGTACCCATCACCCACATCCGCAGATATACCCCATCGCACATATCAAAGGGATACCAGCCGAAACCGTAGCAAACACATACAGGCAGTCAATGACAGCGGCATACCCAGCCGCGTGGGAAACACTAGCAGCAGCCGATGCTTCCCTGCATCCGTTGTGTACAGGGATATAACAGCTATGTTACACATCTAAATGCACAACGCTATCGACAGACGCCGCCAGGACATGGACACCCACATGTCGAACAAAAAATCATACCCAACACACACAATCTACGGCTAACAACACAGCGATATGTACCTGACACCACACATAGCGGATGTAGTCACACAAACATGATACAATACATACCATCCCCACGAAGGTAGTGCAAATAACCAACGGCCACACGAGGAATGAACCATGGGCTAGTTTTGCGCGTAACGTACGAATGGAGGAGGATCACCGGTGATATGCGCATAAGTACACACCGAGGAACAGCTATTGGCGTGATGAACCCACATGCCTCAGGTGACGACGAATAAAAGGAGGACTCCCTGGATATTCAAACCGCATGTTCATACCGAACACATACTGAATCCAAAGCAGGCAAGCAAGCAAGCAGAAGATATTTACGATACAGAAGCAAAGGCTGGAAAGGTATGTTGAACCCACGATATGTACTGTTGTGTAACGATGATACGTGACCAATCTGCACTGTATGTGAACGATGTGTGTAAGTAAAGATACCTGTCCATCAGGCAGACAGTGGTGAAAGGTGGTTATGTAATGCTAAGCCATGGAGCATACCAACGTCTGTGGACAACGTGTGCACAGCAGTGGGACAACATGTACACAGCCGGGATAACCCAAGGTCCCCAATAGGGATTTCAAACACAGAACAATGACACCACCCACGCAGATGCTGTCAGTGGATATCGAACAATGAAGTGCCACAGCAGGGGATAGGACATGTATGTATAGTGTCACAGCACACATGTGCATGGGCATATACCGTCGATGCCATACGAATGTGCGCACGACGCACGTATCCTCGTAGGGGTGACGATGTCAATTATGTGTAATGCAAAGCTGTCATGATGGATATGTTCAGAAATCATAGACAGTATCACAGGCATAGCATGCATGATGGAGGGATGGACTAATGTTATCTACATAAACAGGATATGTATGGCCTGCACATGTGGGAAAGAGTAGTAGCAGAATAGGTACCCGAAATGGAGTGAACAGCAAGTAACCATGTGCAAATGTTCTGTAGCAGGTGCAATGTGTGCAACAATGATGTCCGGTAGGGCCGTGTGTAAACATATGTGCAATGTACACAGTAGTGTCCACCCCCCCCATGGTAGTGTCCACTGAACGGCAGAGGTGGATGTCAACTGTATGTTTATACAGTACTTCCGCTGTGGTGGTAGCATGGGTCTGTGTCACCCTACCAGTAAGGGAGCTATCACATGAGTAGTGACACAGTGTGTCCCTGTAGGATGTGCACAGGACCTATGTCCCACAGCACGGTGTGTGTCCAGTCTGTGGAGGTCACACAGACGCCCAGGCTGAGCAATGTGGCATGTGTGCACATGCAGGAGTGGCCCTCCCACACTGCCCACTGGAAACGCCATGTAGGAGTACTACATGCATCGGTAATGTGGAGAACATGGCCCATGGCAGAGTAGAGGACACCCCTGTGTTAGTGGTATGCAGGTGAGCACAGATGTGTTTCACGACTGTCATTTGCATGTGTAAACAGTCTGAGCCGGGCAGACATCACGGCATGACTATACTGAGACATGTAAAGGTGTATCCATTGTGTAAGGTACACCACATATGTGGTATTGTAACACTGCCCGTGTACATGTGTGTATGGCACAGGTACAAGGGCAACCAATGTATCAGCCACACATACGGTCCAGAAATGCGTGGCCCTGAACATGTGTACCCACGCCATAGTGGAATATGGCAACCACAGCACCATGTGGGGCATGTGTGTGTACAGCAACCATGTACAATGTGATATGCATGTATAGGGACAGTATCCATGAGATACACAGTGCATGACTGTCACTATGCAAAGGTGATGTGTATGCACTATGTGTGATGTAACTGATGCAATGATATCCACATGATATATCTGCCACACTGACACCTGTATGGTTGTTAGCAATATGACTAGGATGAGCTAGAATGCTGCCAGGTATGTAGATGTGGTATATATAGGCATGGACAATACTCTGTAACAGCATGTAGTGTATGTAAGTCAGTAGTGAGCATGAGGGGCCACATGACTGAGGACTGTGCAATGTCACATGTACCTGACTTGTTGTAGTTAGCATGATATGCCTGCACCACTGTGTGACCTGTACAGGAGGCACATGGCGTAACATCCTGAGACATGGGGTACAATGTGATGCTGGATGCGTACATTGGCAATACCATAAAGTGGAATGGCGCTGAAGGGCAAAGAGTGGATAATGCCTGATTTGATACCATCTGTACCACACCAACCACCCATGCAATGGTATGACAGGTGGCCAGCATGTGGATGTGGTGTGCTGTGGCGCACAGAAGCCCAACAAGGGTGCCAGTAAAGGCATGGAGGTCGTCAATGAGTGTGTGAAGCATGTATGTGAGGATGTGGCCCAGTGCCATACTGAATGGCTCAGTCATGGGTGTACAAATGCAGCCCAATACGTGCAATGCAGTACCACCCATGTGTAGTGTGATAGATGTGGTAATGTGGTGGTCAGGGTACACAACGCATGAACGGGCTAGCAGTCAATGCAGTGTGCTGCTGCAGAGACATGTAACAGCCAGGTTGGCGGGATACAACTACTACGGAGATTGGAGGTGACATTGGGACCGTGTTCTAGGACATAATGTGTGCATGGCAGTACTATGTATGTGTCCACAGGGCTAACACAATGTCCAGCCATGGATTGGAACCCTGTAGTGAGTGAGACTGTGTATTGTTGGTAGGTACCCCATTGGCAGGCACGATGCCAGCAACATCTGAGTTGGCAATGCCTGCATGAGTGTTGTATGCTGCATTGAATGTGGATGTAGCCAAACAGCAGAGACATACCACCACACTGCGTGAGGGCCCACACTGCAATCTATGGCAGTCATGTGTAGGTAGCTATCTGTGGAGTATGTGATTCACCATGACGACACACCATGACTGTCATGTGACACACCACACACATGTGAAAGTAAGTACCATGCAACAGCCTGCACATGTGCCCATACAGCACATATGCATGGAACAGGCATACCACTGTGGCGTCTGTGAAAAGGCCAGTACCGCCATGTCCCTGTGTGGAATAGCATGGTCCCTACCACTGCGTAAATGTAGCGGAAGTGCACTGTGATATGTGTCGGCATGGTCACGTAGACTGTCCATCGTACGGGGTGCCATGCCATCAACTACCTCTGTCAGTGGATGTCGGTAGTACCGGCTGTAGAGCGTATGTACCATGCATGCTGCGATGGTCGTGTGTCTAGGGTGTGGCTAGTAGGGCTGAGAAGCATGGATGTTCAGCAAACTGAGGGGGGATGTCTGTAGGCATAGCACACAGACACATGGAGGTTTGGTGCATGCCGAGGGTAGTGTAGGTGTGGTATGTGTTGTGTAATGTGTCACCCAGCTATGTGTACTGCATGGCCAAGCATGTGTGGGTACATGGGAGTCCATACCAGGGAAGTGTGTGATGCTGTCAATACATGGCAGTAGCAACTGTCCTAGGTGCAATGTACAGTATGCCAACACGGCTAGCATGTAACCTGTGGTGTACAGTGTATTCACTGTCGTGTGTCACAATGTGCGTAGTGGTCACGAACATGGGTATCTGAACATGGATTACCCATGATGCAATGTGTCTCGGGAATATACAGTATGTGTGTAAATCAATGTGTTGTGTGGGAACCACCCACCCATGTGTGATGCAGTCCAGGTATGTGCCTGGGAGGTATGATCTGTGTACAATCTGGACTGGCAGTTGTGCC